>NC_047041.1:88702227-89005508 GCF_011762595.2 Tursiops truncatus
AAGTTATTTTTGTGCCTTATATTTATTGCTGATCCACTGTGTGCCAGGTACAAAGCAGGAGAGGAGAGGGTAAAGAACATCTTCATTATTCAAGGATATTTAACAAGATAACTTTAATGCAAAGATATATTATTGTTAGATGATTATTATTTTCCTAGTTAGTGGCAAAGTGAACAATATGTGCAGAAATAGACCAGTGAGTGGAAAGAAATATGCTCAACTTACCCAATAGTCTGAGAATACATTGTGAGAGAATCATGGAATAATGTATGTATTTAAAATGGAATAATGAGACCCTCCTGCAGAGAAATAAGGCAGCAACTATATATATATGCATATATATGTATATATATAACAAAACAACCATTTTTTTCTAAATTATTATTTTTCTAATGACTTATTTTGTCTGTTTTAAACAAAACAACTGATAATTATTACTGATGCCTAATATATAGTTGCAATTGTGGCACACTACAAAACCACTTTCAAATCTTTTCTCATTTTTATCACCAAAACTCTGTGAGTTGGATTTTATGATTACTCCATTTTGCAGATGAGGGGAAAAAAAAAAAGCAATAAACATTCTGACATGAGTTTAGCTTAACCACAATTATACACTATTAACTGTTGGTCCCAGAATTTAATCTCAAATGGTCAAATTCCCTTGGCAATATAAAGTAGCAAATCGTTCCCAAAATGGACAGTTTGGAGACAACTCTAAGCTGCAGGTCTTATGTGAGCTTTTGTTCTGGACTATTGTTTCAAGGATGTTTGTAAAACAAAAGTATTAGATAGACATGCTAACTCTTTCTTAGGTAGAGGGAAGACTTGCTTTCTGACCAGCATAATAAAGATAATGTCTCTTTCTAAGGCAAATATTGGGTAGATTTGCTAGCAGCTCCCTTAAAACTTGGGATTTCCTAAGCTGGGTGCCCTTCAGTGGTAGAACATATATACCAAAACACACTGTATATATAGCATCCCTCTGGGTTTCTCCCCCTCATCCCACGGGCCTTGGGAGCCAAAAGAAACGAATGTAAGCACAAGCTCAGGCTTCCTGCCTTGCTGGGAGTAACAAAATCTTTTCTCTCTGACTCAGGAGTCTTGTCTTCTGTCAGTATCCATGATACTATGGCAGATTAACTTGTCAACTTGAAAACAGGAAATGATAACAGACTTCACCGTTCCTGACATGCACTGTAGAAAGATAGAAGAAATTCACCTCAGATGTCTCTAGCTTCTAAATAAACTAGGAGGAAAAGAAAGTTATCCTATTAAAAATGAAGGAGTTGGTCTAAATTTTGCAAACTCTTGACCTAATTATCTAATTTCTAGATATTTATCCTAAGGAGATTAAAGACTGTGTACAAGGACATAGATATAAATGTATTTTTGTAATACTATTTTAGCACAATTTCAGATGACCCCGCCCTGATCAAGGCAGCGAGTGAGAGAATTTCTGGCTTAGGCAAATTGCGATTCATTCAAGCTCTGGTTGATATAAGCCATCTCTCATGGAACTTCAACATGGTTACAAGATACTTTTTCTTATACTACTATTCACAAGATTTAATCCTAGTTCAGATTCAAGTCTTTAATCACGCATGACAATATTTCCCTTAGCATCATTTGCTTTAATTTAGAGTTCACTAGACAGTGTGCTCTTGTCTTCCTTCGGACATAATATCCTTTACTTTCTAGATCTGATCCATCAGTAAAAAACCTAAACAGTTTCAGTATTTCAATCAGCTAATTTCCTCCACCATAGTGAGTGATGGAACTCAGCCTTTTAAAGCTGACACTTTTACGTTTGTAATGAAATGAAAAACAACAAATGTCCATGTTCCTCCCTCAGTCTTTGAGTTTCCTTCCTGAAAATAGACGCAGCTAGAAATAAATATAATTATCACTTAAATGGTGGATTGGCTTTTCTGGATACATGGTAAAAGTTCTCGTTCTAGAGAAAGCTAAGGAGGACCAGGTTCAAACTCTGTCTCAGCAACCTGCTATACTGCAGATCACATTTGTGGTCTAGACTCAGTATTTTTTAATTTGTTTGTTGGTTTCAGGGTTTTCCTTCTATTTCAGTCATTAGAAAGAAAGAACTGCTTACTCACGATTGGATCCTGCCCACACAACTCCCAGCTTTGGCACATAAAAGATCAGAAGAAAGTGTGTCCTTCTTTTTATTTATTCCTAAATCCAGCTCATTATATGAGAGTATGTGTTTGTGGGGGTGATGGGAGCTATTATCTTACGTAGAGAAGTGTTTTTTAAAGTGAATACATGTCTTGTGTATTAAGTAAGGAAATAAATATCATGTATAACAAAAATAATGAAGATGGACAGAATTTTAAAGGTTGGGAGTTTAAACGAGAGGAGTAACCTTAGACAAGTCACTCTGAGAAATGTGCTAGTCATTTTAGAACAATATTTTTTAAAAAAAAATCAAGCAATAATGGAAGCCTACTGAAATATAATAGCGTGAATTTCCTCAGTAACACTCAGTGCCTAAGATCAGGGAGTATAAAAACTGCATTACCAGAACCCAGGAGTAGAAAGAAGAAAGCAGCAGAGTGTCAAGGAATTGAGGATTTGAAGGAAGGAATAAGAGTGTTGTCAAATTTCTTGAACCTTTGACCCAGATTGGATAAAATGGTAAGTAAAAGGGGAGCGAAGCTAATGATTTGAAACAACTGGAAAAGATTAACTGAAGTTTTATTGAGAATGAAGAGTGGTCCAAGTGAAGGGACAGGACAAGAGTGGTGCAGTATAGGACCTTGGCCAGAGGTTAATATTTAAGATTTTGGAATTTTGTAGAAAAAAATAGTTCCCCTCATTGTGGGGAGGTCTGAAGAACAATGTGGTACTTAGAAAGTAAAGTAGAGATGGCCATCACTGGAGCTGGTGAATTCAAGAAAAGAAAGGAGAGGGTTGAAGAGGCAAGGGGATGGAAGGTGAGGGAAGAGAAGGGGAGAGGAAAGAAGAAGAGAGGAGAAAGTGAAAATAAAAGAATAAACAGAAAGCCCTTGGAAATCTAAATCAGCACCTAGGCAGTAGCTCTAATTTAGTTTACTAGAATAAGCCATAAAATACAAGTCTTGCTTTTTTCACCCATGTGGTCCTTGGTGTTACTGGAGAAAGCCATAAACCATGCAAATACAACCCTTGCTCTTTATAGTCAGGTTATTCTGGAGTGTACATTTCTAGAGAATTTGGACATTTTAAGACTTCTTTTGGGCTAAAGTTGGGGGTATGGTTCTTACCAGCTAATCCAGTATTTTTATAGTCCCATTTGGAACACAGTTTAATCCATATCAAAGTCATTAACATAATAATATCATTTTTTTTGACTAATTTACTTAAATTACTTCATTGAATTCTCTTAAAAAGCTGCTAGCCTTACACACATGACATGAAAAGCTCAGGGCAGATTAATTGTTCACTCAAGGTAACACACAGTGATAGAGCCAATTTTGAACTGAAGAATCTGTCGGTATTTATTTTATTTAATTAAGAGTCTCTGCTGTTTCAAGCAACTGTAAGTATAGGATAAGCTCTTCTAAAGAAAATCTGAGATCTCTGTAGTCACACAGATTAGATCCAAATCCTAATTCCACTTCATTCTAGGTGGGTACTATGAACAAGCTTACATATTCATCCATTCGTTCATTATTTGCTTATTTCTTCATTCATTTATATATCTATTCCTTCATTCATATATTTCACATATCAAATAATATTTATTGAGCACCTACTATTTGTTTAGACATTTAAGCATCAGTTGATCATTCCAGTCAAAAAAATGGGGATGTTATTATCCATTTCACAATGTTTTCTTTTAAGAATTAAACAATCCAACATAAAATATATACATCTAATATTGTACCTTGCCCATAGTATACACTCAATAAGTGATAAATATTTTATACATATTTTTATTATACTCTGCACCACTTTTCATTATTATGTGTATCTGATGAAGTGACTGGAAATAACAGTTTTAAGTCTAGTTGGGAAACGTCTTTACTCAGACAAATTCGAAAGAATGCAAGAAGTTATGTATAACAATTGCCAGAAGAAAATACCAAACGGAGGATGAAAATGTAAATATCAGTCTGCTTTGCACAAATATAAAGTAAATATTAGGTATCAATAAAAAAGTGTTTTTCTCAGATCCATAGGTATATATTATCTTCAAAACCAAGGATCAAAGTTTCAGAAAATTCTCTGTGAGAGAAAAGTCAATAGTTTAGAAAAAACTCTTTATGCAAAATAAATGTTAGGAAATCATTTTGTTATCGAATATTTGAAAAAGTGTACAAAATATATATATTTATATGTTTTTCCAAAGAATAAAGATTAATATTGTGTGAATGACAATTTATATATTTTACATTAAAACTAATCGGTCTGTTAAAATATACCGCCAGCTCTCTATATCCATGGGTTCTGCATTCACAGATTCAACCAAACACAGATCTAAAATATACGGAAAAAAATTCCAGAAAGTGTCAAAAGCAGAACTTGAATTTGCCACACACTGGCAACCATTTACATAGCACTTACGTTGTATGAGGTATTATAACTAATCTAGAGATAATTTAAAGTATATGGGAGAATGTGCATAGATTATATGCAAATACTACATACGCCATTTTATATAAGGGACTTGAGGATCCTTGGATTTTTGAATCTGCAGAAGGTCCTGAAACCAAGACCCAGTGGATACTAAGGGACAACTGTGTTTCTATCTAGCTTCTCATGTGTAAGCTCTTCAGAAGTAAGTCACACTACCTTTTTTTTTTTGGTGGTACGCGGGCCTCTCACTGTTGTGGCCTCTCCTGTTGCGGAGCACAGGCTCCAGACGCACAGGCTCAGCGCCCATGGCTCACGGGCCCAGCTGCTCCGCGGCTTGTGGGATCTTCCCTGACCGGGTCACGAACCCGTGTCTCCTGCATCGGCAGGCGGACTCTCAACCACTGCGCCACCAGGGAAGCCCCTACCTATTTTAAATATACAGTTTATCCTTGAAAAACACAGGAGTTAGACCACCTCAAAGTCAAAAATCCACTTATAAATTTATAGTTGGCCCTCTGTATCTATGGTTTCATATCCTCTGATTCAACCAATCTCAGATTATGTAGTACTGTAATAGAATGTGTTTATTGAAAAATATCCAGGTACAAGTGGACCCATGCAGTTCAATCCCTTGTTGTTCAAGGGTCAAATGTATATAAAAGTTATACACTATTTTCTCAGTTCTTCTTGATTGTGTACATTTCTCAGTTACATAATTAGGCACTTTTGACTTTTTAACTCAAGTTCCCTTAGTTATTCTTTCCATCATGACTCAAAGTGACTTTTTACCAGAAACCAGAGCAACGCTATCCAAATTGTCCCATTTTAGGTAATAATATGCCATGTAATACCTTTATATAAGAATGTCATGAATGAGAATTATGTGGCTGGGGGAGAATTAATATTTTTGGTCTAAGTTAACCAGTACAATGTTTATATTAGTTTGAGCAAAATAGAAGCTCTATGGATTGTAGAGTCAGTCATCCAGTAAGCAATAATATCAATTAATATACTAATTGTCAGCTGCATATAAATAACAGAAGCAATCTCTTTACAACTTTGATTTTGTCACCCATGAGGTTATTTGTAAATTCTGGAATTTTGTCAATAACTCTTGATCCAGGGGCTATAGATCTTGTAATAAATAAATAAGCAAACACTTGCCTTGAAAATCCATTGACTCTTTCGTTCTTTTCAGTACATTGGTGTGCATGTCTTGGGGGCTGCAAATGAAGTTCAGGGATCAATTTGACTTACTCTATCGTTGATTACAAAAACCATATTATTTGCTTTGTACTTCACTACAAACACTACCACCCTCTAGCTAGTCCTCCCCCTCTTCTCATGAAAAATACTTTTGATTGAATATTAAAAGGTTTGGGGTTGTAAATATCTATGATTCCTTATTTAATTATTTATTGTTTAAAAAATTATAAAAGGTCATGCAAAAATCAGGTTTTCTTATCTCCAAAGAGAAGGGTTTATTTTTTTTTTACACTCTAAACAAGAGGCTTTATGTCTGTCACTTATGAATATTCTCAGATACTGGAATTTCTGTGTGTTTTTCATATTTTATGATACATTATGTACAATAAAAACTTCCCTTCAAATATTCTAAAGAACAACATATTTAAACTACCACCACCATTCTAATTGTTTTTCAGAGTGTTCAACACTCAATGCTCTGATGATAACTGATTCCAAGAATACTTGTACACAAACCTCATAGCCTACAATGTATATGCTGCAAATAATGGTTCAAACAATTAAAATTAAACTCTCCATTTCAATTACTGAAACCTCCTGCGCATGGATAACCTTGACAATAATTGGCACTTGTCATGCCACCAATCCTCTCTGCTATTGAATGAATAATTGCCGAGTGTCTGTCCATAGCAAGAGAAAAAACAAGATCTTGGATTCCTATGAGATATCCCTTTTTCAAAAGGCAATATAGAAATGCCACCTGAAATATATCTATAAAGTTGTGTTTGACTCTAACACTGGTGCTTGGAAAGGGAGGATAACATATGTTTAGCTTTACATATTTCTGGGAAAGGAGCACTTGGATAGAGTGAGCTGGATTGGAAATGTTATGTTATCAACCATGACCCAGTGAAGTGTTTTACAAGAGGAATTTTTATTGTACTAAGACTCTAGAGTGTTGAACCTTAACAGTAAATTGAATCGCTTACAAAGCCATGCCAGATGTTATACATATCAGTTGCTAATTAATGCATACACTTCATTTAGAGGAACTTAATATTGAGTTATTAAAATGGGAGGCTGTCAGTTTCAGAAATGATTGATGGCTTGGGCTTCCCTGGTGGCGCAGTGGTTAAAAATCTGCCTGCCAATGCAGGGGACACGGGTTCAAGCCCTGGTCCGGGAAGATCCCACATGCCGTGGAGCAACTAGGCCCGTGAGCCACAACTACTGAGCCTGCGCGTCTGGAGCCTGTGCTCCGCAACAAGAGAGGCCGCGATAGTGAGAGGCCCGCGCACCGCGATGAAGAGTGGCCCCCGCTTGCCGCAACTAGAGAAAGCCCCCCCACAGAAACGAAGACCCAACACAGCCAAAAATAAATAAATAAATAAATTTAAAAAAAAAAAAAAAAAAGGAAAAACTTCTAAAAAAAAAAAAAAGAAATGATTGATGGCTAGAATTAGAAAGATTTAAGAGCTAGGTTTGAAGCAGTACATAGAACATTTCTAGTGTGGATCTTTCAAGTTGGAAAATTATCAATAATCTTTTTTCAGCATTCTACTAAACTTGCAGTAGGTACCTACTATATCCAAGACCCTGATATTTGTATTGTGATCTGTCCTGAGATGGGTACTGATTCATAACTGAGTTATGGATCATGCTCTCAAAAAATCCAGATAAAAATTACATATATATCCACATGAAAATGCTGAGGGTGAATAAAATAAATACTATAAGAAAAGTGAACTACTGAGATAGATCATTTGCTATTGAAACAAATGAACTTAATAATTTTGGGGTCAGTATCCATTTGGTTAGTCATAACATTTGGTCTTTTAAGATCTAGTCGCATAAACCCAATGCAGGAAAAGTATTACTAGACATAGGATGATACTGAATTAAGGAAATGAGCTGGCCTGCAATAGAATCCCAGTACATTGTTTAAGATTTTCAGTATGTGAAATGTGTAAAGCTTGGGCTTGGAGAATAAGATGGTTAGGTGAGATGATGAAGCCAGTCATAAATGGATCTAAGTGACAAACTCAAAGTTCAGATTTTACTTCATTGACGGTGTGGAACACTTAAGTTTTCTGAACAGAGGATGATACCTAAGGATCTAAGTTCTTCTCAAAGAGCACTGGAAAATCCACTGTAGAAAAACCGATACAGTCCCATTACTGCAAAGATGGCCTTGAGTTTTGTGACAGCCACTAAGCGTATGCATTCCAATTAATTTCCAAGCTAATGATCTTGACGTCTTTAATACTAGGCTGCTATAGTATTAAAGTAAAGGGCTAGAGTATCCAAATTTTCAGTAGAACCATTAGGACTTGACTAATACTTTTGGATCAAATTACAATTGAGTTGACCTAGAATCACAGAACTCTTCTGTGGGATTTTTTTTTTTTTAAATAAGATCTTAATAAGACTGATACCAGGATAATGCCTCTAGATATAATAGAGCTTATTTTCATTTGCATTCAAATGAGAAATTTATATAATGCATATGCAACTTTTGAAATACTGACTTTTAAAAATTTAGGGAAGAAAGACAAAAGAACATCAGACCGCTATTCAGTTTGCCTTTCACTGTATAAGCTCTAAGCGCTTTAAGTATCTCAGTTGAGAAGTCAAAGTTGACATGAAATGATGAAACATTTTCCCAGTCAGAGTTCTGAAGTGAAACTGTATAATTCATGGCTTCAAACTGAGAAGGCAACATCCAGTTTTCCTTCTACTATAACTAAAATGCTCTTAGCTTCAGCTCAGCCAAGTTCCTGCTTCCTGGCATTGGAAATAAGGGCCAGATGGCCACCCAGAATTATCAGCCCCCCATGGCAATGAACAAGTGACAGATTTGCTGAGTGATCAAACATAATTTAAAGTCTTTTAATCATTGAAATCCACAATATCATAGTGACAGACTCAATCATTAAAACAAATGCCAATAATTATCTGCTCTGTCCCCCACCTTCTCCCCACTGGACCAAATAAATACTCAAACTTCCATTGCTTAGGTATAAAACCTCTTTGCAAGTCTCAGGTATAAAATTCTTTATCACGTATCCAAAATGAGAAAGATACCATCCAGACCATAAGCAGGTAAATAAAATAGAGACTTGTGTATCTTCCTGGAGGAGACTACATATCCCCACATAGAGAAGTATAAAGAAATTGTGAATTCCCTACATAGTTAATAGAGTTTTGCAAAAGATGCCAAGATAATTCAAGGGAAAAATGTAATCCTTTTATAAAATGGTGTTGACAATGTTCATTGCAGCTCTATTTACAATAGCCAGGACGTGTAAGCAACCTAAGTGTCCATCAACAGATGAACGGACAAAGAAGATGTGGCACATATATACAATGGAATATTACTCAGCCATAAAAAGAAACGAAATTGAGTTATTTGTAGTGAGGTGGATGGACCTAGAGTCTATCATACAGAGTGAAGTAAGTCAGAAAGAGAAAAACAAATACTGTATGCTAACACATATATATGGCATCTAAAAAAAAAAAAAATGGTTCTGAAGAACCTAGGGGCAGCACAGGAATAAAGACACAGACATAGAGAATTGACTTGAGGACATGGGGAGGGGGAAGGATAAGCTAGGACGAAGTGAGAGAGTGGCATGGACATATATATACTACCAAATGTAAAATAGATAGCTAGTGGGAAGCAGCTGCATAGCACAGGGAGATCAGCTTGGTGCTTTGTGTCCACCTAGAGGGATGGGATAGGGAGGGTGGGAGGGAGACACAAGAAGAAGAAGATATGGAGATATATGTATATGTATAGCTGATTCACTTTGTTATACAGCAGAAACTAACACACCATTGTAAAGCAACTATACTCCAATAACAATGTTAAAAAAAAAAAGTGTTGAAATGATTGGATATCCATACATAAAAATATCTTGACCTTTTCTTTTCTCTATCTCTATATATGATATATATGTATATATATATATATATATTTAAGTATTGAAAAATTTATTAACATTTAATTTAAAAAGCTTTACACCTGTGACACACTAAGATATAGGAGTGCTACTTCTTAAAAAAGTTATCCTTTAGGGTTTGGTCTTTGTTTTAGAAGTTGTGGAGTTTGGGTATTTTTTGTTCAGTGCTATAAGAATTTATATATTATACAAATGAAATAGATCATATACCTAAAATTAACAGCTAAACTATACAACTTCTGGAAGAGAATATAGGAGAAAATCCTTGTGACATTTTAGACAAAAATTTCTTAGGACGCAAAAAGCAATAACCATAAAAACAAACAAACAAAAAATGTAGGTCCAGTTGCCTACAGGTTTATTTGTTTTTCTGGGGCAATTTCTTCAGAGATTCATTAAGTCCATTTTATTCTACAATATAGTTTTACCAAACCTTTCTGTTTTGTAAACTATGAAACCCCTGAGGGCAGAAACCAGTTTTTAGACATCTTGGTTGTTTTGGGGCATCTAATACAGTGTCCATCACTTTAAAAATAATAAACGTATACTAGAAAAAAAAACACAGTAGACTAAGATTTCCTCCATTTATTTTATTGCTATTACTATAAAATACTAAATCTTTCTATATCTTTATACATAGTAATAGATAATATACATATGTGTGTATTTATTTATATACCTGGAACGATATATCTTGTCATTGGAGTTCCATGGAACCAAGCCAGGGCCTTAGTTTCCTTTTATGGGAAATAGAGAAATCTCTTCTCAACCATAGATTTGCGCTTCCATGGTTTTATATTAATATAGCAAAATCTTTAGTATGCAGCCTTTTATCTGTATGATATTCAATTTGTCTCTTCTTTCCTTCATGAGCAAATACTCAGAAAGATTTATTTACTCTACCACCTCGTGTATGTAGAGACCACTGTGGCTAGAAAAGCACATCCTTCAGCAGCAAGATCATCCAGTCTTACGAATTCTAGACGGGTTGAAGCTGTAAGACTGACAAAATCTGCTTTCTTGTAGGAGTTATTTATAATAATCCTCTTCCCATTTGATCCATTTACTCATAACAGTAAAATTTATCATTGCCCTTATTTCTTGGGCCGACCTTAAAGGCAGCAAGAAATGCACATATTCCTGAGACAAGAAAGGTTACCACGAACCCCACACTTCTATTCCCTTCTGGAGATAATCATAGCAAACACCCTTACTACTCTCTGCACAGGATCATCTTGGAACATGTTTTAACTTTAAAATAGGGATACATTTTCTGAAAGTCCCTCAGGAGATGTCAGGAAAAGAGAAAGATAGAACTCTAGAGATAAGTAAATTATTTCTTTACAAAGTTATTAAATTATTAAAGTTTCATGGTGTGCTATTGCAAGAACAAACTTGTCTCTGTAAACTGGATTAAAAGGATGTCACCTTCAAGCTTCCTCTCATTATTATTTGATGTGTGTTGAGCACCAACAGGGAGCTTTGATAGCTTTAGAATCACCTTAAATTGTCAACATTACAGTTGAAGCGGGAAAAAAAAAAAAAAAAAAAAAGCAGTTCCTCTTGTTCTTAGTGGAGCTGAATTGGTTCTATGGAAGATTTGAAGGAATTTTTCCCTGGCTGTATACTACATAAAAGAGCTTTCTTGAGTGCCCTAACCTTGAACTAACCTATGATACTGACAATCTATAGTGCTTATTCAAAGATAATGCCCCTTTTATATAACTATGTGCCCACAATATTGTCTCTTCCTATATCCAGGTCTGCATCACACTTCTCCCTACAGCTAAATCCAAGTACTCCCATATCAAGGCTATCCCTAGGGTTCTTCCTATGTTGTGTACCTGCCACCTAAAGAGAGGAAAAAGTTGCTTCCTCTTCTCTGTTAACTTGATGTTTTACTGTACTACTGTTCCATGCTTATTACTGTATTGTCTATTTTGCACATTCTGTCTGTGATGCTGAAAGCGCAGTAGCATCACTTCCTTTACAGGAAAAAAAATATATATATATATACATATATATACACATACATACATATGTATATCTCACCTTCACATACACTAGTCTTCTTTTTTTCCCTCAAACGTATCATGCTTATTTTCACCAGTTTCCTTTTCTTAGAATCGTCTTATTTCAAAATGTTGAATATCTCATTCCTCCTTATTTTACAGGTCTTTTCCTCAGATAAGATACCCACACAGTATCTAACAGTAGATACCCAGCTAGTCACTATCTATAGCATAACATCAATTATTTCTCATTATAATACATATAAATGCTGGATGTTATGTATATATGTATAATTTTCACTTCCATACCAAGACCCAGTCACCACAATGTCATCTATGAAAATAGAGACCTCATCAGTCTGTTCATACCTATTAAATCTAATGTTTAGAATAATGCCTAATATCCTATGGATATTTTATAAATGTTGATTAAGTAAGAAGAGGAATAAGGAAAGAGTCTATAGAAATAGGCTTTCCTCTTGATAATCCCACTATTGGTAGGAAGGGCATCCACAGTGCTGATATCACTTCTCTCAGAGCAAACCTTATTTTCTTCCCTCATAAAATAAGCAATTAGGAACCCCTTAATCTTCACAAGGCACTGTGGAGCTTAAATCCTGCCCTTCTTAGGATCACACAGTCTAATCAAACAAACAATATATGTCAATAACTGACTACTGCATAATATGTTAAAAGAGAAATACAAGTAAAGTCCATAGGATTTCAGAGGTGGATGAATCTACCTCTGGTTGGGTGAATCAAAGAGGGTTTGTACAAGAAAGCATCCAAAGCACACTTAAAAAACAATGTAAAGGTGATTATGACAATGATCCAGACAGAGAAAAGAGAGTACCTGAAGGTCAGATCAGCAAACTACGATTGAAAGGGAAGTATTTAGAAGAGTGTAGGAAGAGCATGAATATTATTGAAAGACAAGATTAAAAAGTCAAGATGTAATCTGCAGGCTAATGTTTCTTAAAATGGAATACCTGTATCCCTGAATTTATGGGGTATAAAAGGACCCAAATGTTATATATTTCACATAAGCTTCAATTAATATTTTTCTATATCATAATTAACTTTAAATATATATTGGAAAGAAATGCAATGTGCATTTAAACATATATTAAATATGAAAATATAACATGAGATTTCAAGAAAAATGTCTAGACCATAACAAGTTACTTTAGGATATTTTGGTGGAAAAAAAATTTTTTACAGTAATGCCAAGCAGCGGTCAGCACACTTGCTGACAGATCAAATCCATCTTTCTTGATTTTGTGAAAAAATCTTATTGGAATATATGCAAGTCCACTAATTTAGATATTGTCTATGACTGCTTTTGCATCACAATTGCAGATTTGAGCAGCTGTAATGGAGACCAGATTACATACTGCAAAACTTAAAGTATTTACTATCAGGCACTCTAAAGAAAAATTTTGCTGTCCCTTGCTATTGGCATTTAATGTTTTTCAGAAAGTAAAATGTAATTATAATAGTGACTTGGAACTTAATTGCATAGAAACATGTAATATGAGAGAATAATAAATACATTCCAGAAGCAAGGCAATAGATTAGGGAAAAATCAGAGTCCAAGATAATGTTACAAGGATCTGGAAAAAAAGTCATGGTAACAAAGTGGAAAGGAAGGAATAGATATAAAAGAAAAACTTTAGCAATTGTAGAACCTCATACCCAATAAATAATGGCATGAAGAAAATGAAAGTTGATTGAGTTCTAGAGTCTAAGTTACTGATGGAAGCCAAGGTAGGAAACCCAGAATGATACGTTTGGAGAAAAAAGCATGTAATAAAAATGTTTGATTGGAAATTTCAAAAGGGCATTATTGTGGACAAATCCAATGGACTTCCATTTGAGCTGAAAAATAGAAATCAGAAACAGAAATGGAAAAACAACAATAGTTTACTTTGTTGTATGAATTATAACTCTGAGAGTTGCTAAGAAATAATTTGTAGAAAAATAGGGTGAAGGTAGAAAGTAAAACTCAATTTAAGAGTAGGGGAAAGAAGAAAATGTTGAGATAGATGCCTACATTTTTCTTTGACTCTCTATTTTACCATCTGAATAATGGGTCTTTTCTTTCTTTCATCAACATGCTTCTAGGAAGTGAGGTATCTCACACCATGGTGGGCATAAACTACTAAAATGAAAATCAATCAAGACATTTTGCTATCAAGAGCTACTATTTTGGTACTAAAACTTCAAGGGAGGGCTTCCCTGGTGGCTCAGTGGTTGAGAGTCCGCCTGCCGATGCAGGGGACACGGGTTCGTGCCCCGTCTGGGAGGATCCCATGTGCCGCGGAGCGGCTGGGCCCGTGAGCCATGGCCACTGGTACTGCGCGTCTGGAGTCTGTGCTCCGCAACGGGAGAGGCCGCAGTGGTGAGAGGCCCGCGTACCGAAAAAAAAAAAAAAAAAAAAAACAAGGGTGCAACACACTTGAACAGACACTTTACAAAAGAAGATAGGCAAAATGCCAATGACGATATGACAGCTACTCGGTATCATTATAGATCAGGGAAATGTAAGTTTGGTATTAACTATATTGAGGAACTGTGTTTCACTTGTCTTGAGCCAAATATTTTAAGATGTGTGATGGATTTATAAGTATGACTTATCTCGTTGGAGGGTTTTTTTTTTTTTTCCTATTTTTAAAGTGATAAGCTGTTAAGGACTTTCCTGAAATCATAGCACATACAAGGCGAGGTATTTTGTCTTCTTTTAGACTATACTGAGTCAATTTCTCTTTTCACCTTGTATATGGAGAGAGATCCAAGTGGTCAGGACTAAGCTCTACTTGATAGCTCATATCAAATAATTTATAGGTTTATGAAGATTCTTCATACTCCATTTCATTTAATATTACTTTTGAATACTATCTTTTAAGACGAGTGTTATTTTTATATTGTAGAAATCGCGGCTTCAGAAAACCAAGAAACTTGCCCTAAGCAGTTAGTAAATGTTAGAGGTATAAACCTTGAGCTTCTGATTTTAAATTTGTATAATTTTCACAGAAAGTACACAAAATATTTGCAAATAAAGATTCATCAGGAGAGAATCTCATTCTACAGTCTAAGAGCCTTCCTTATTATAATAGTTTAAGTGAGTTGTACTTGGAACTGAGAAGGAAAAGGAACTTTTCCTTTGTGAAAAAAGGAAACATAACAGGGTGTATTAGGGCAAAAGCTCTGAAGCTATTTGTATCCGGGTTTGAATTCTATCTCTACAACTTAACTATTAGGGGACTGTGGACAAGTTACTAAGCCTAAGTTTCAGTTTCCTCAACTGTAAACTAAGTATAATAATAATATGTATAATACAGTGTTTCATATGAATTTAAATGATGCATGAAAGTATTAGCTTACCGTAGATAAAATGCTTGCTATTATTTACCTTATTAAGAATTGACATAAGGAGTCAAAGGGTCATGGGAAGAGAAACTCTTGGAACTACAGTTTCATAGAAATCTGGGTTCACATAAGCTATCACTCTGAGAAGTTTCCTCAGCAGAGGCCGAATTGTTCTTTAGCACTTGGGGAAACCTCCCTGCTACTTACTGTTATCACCTTGATTCATGCTCTTGTGCTTGTTTGTTTTCCTTTCCTGACATTTTGGCACTTTTCATGTTTGATGCATCTCACACTGGCAATGCACTTGACTGCTCTGTCTTATTCAACAGGGAAGGATATTTATTATAACTGCTCATTTTTGTTTTGGTACATCTGAAGTCAGAAGTCTCATGTGTGTCAGCATACTGATAGACATATAAAGATTCTTCCATACTTTACCTGGATAATTTAAGTAAATTGAAAGTGGACAGTGTTTCTCATAAATATTATCAAGATAATAGCTTCCCTAGACTGTAGTATTTTGACTTTGCAGAAGTAGTCTAGGTACCTAATTGCATTTCCCTTTCTCTAAGAAGAAACTTGAGAATTTACTTTTGTGTATTTCTCTGATAAAGCCTAACCTCCAATAGTAACCCTGAAATTGCTATATGTTAATTACAAAATGAATTATTTTCTAAGTAACAACACAATTTATTTTACATTGCTGTAGCTTTAACTTATCTTCAAAATATAGAATATTTCATTCAGTTCTATAGAATAGAAATTAATTAGATGCACATTTTTGTATATACAGTATTTAATAAATGCTGAGTGATTTAACTGATAGCTTGATTATCTGATTAAACTGATGATTCTTCTCTGAGCTAAGGATACTGACTTAAATTGATTTATCTCAGTATCATTTAAAACCAATATGAACTAGAAAGAATAAACAAAATATGTCACACTTTTAGATTTTCTGGTTCTTAATATACCTCAATTACTTCTAGATTGTATATATAAATATAAGTATTTAAAATAAATATATAAATTATATATTTATAAAAATAGTTTATCTATAAATATATAAAATATAAATATATACATTACAAAGCATCTGACAAAACAAAAACACTAATTCAAAAAGATACATGCACCCCAATGTTCATAGCAGCATTATTCACAATTGCCAAGATATGGAATCAACCTAACTGACCATCAACAGATGAATGGATAAAGAAGATGTGGTATATATATATACAATGGAATACTATTCAGTCATAAAAAAGAACAAAATTTTGCTATTTGCAAAACATGGATGGACTTGGAGGACATTATGCTAAGTGAAATAACACAGAGACAGAGAAAGACAAAAATTGCATGATATCACTTATATGTAGAATCTAAAAAATACAGCAAACCAGTGAATATTACAAAAAAGTAGCAGACTCACAGATATAGAGAACAAACTAGTGGTTACCAATGGGGAGAGGGAGAGGGGGCAATATAGGAATGGGAGAGTAGGAGATTCAAACTCCTGGGTATAAGATAGGCTGCAAGAATGTATTGTATAGCAGAGGGAATATAGCCAATATTTTGTAATAGCTGTAAATGGAGTGTAACTATTTTAAATTGTATTTAAAAAAATTTTGAAAAAGAGACTATTAGTACCAAGTAATGTTTACAACAAGTGTGAATAACTAGCAGCTTTTTAACAAAAGAGAAACTGTTTCACTAACTGCTTTTCTTATTTAGTAGTCTACACCATAATTACACATAATTAATAATAAAAATTTTAAAGCCTACAATCACATTTTAAATTTGAAAATTTTTACTTTAGATGTGATCTTCTGTCAAAGTTTTCTTACATGAGTACAGTTCTTCAAAGAAGAAAAGATAATGGGAGTAATAGTCTTGAAATTCGGGTATCCATAGAAGGATAGTAAAGTTTATTTCCTTGTTCTCTCCTGCTGCAGTACTTAATTGGTATTTGGTCTTATACAAATGGCAAAACTTCTTTAATTTATATATAAATATATAAATTTATATATATAATATATATAGTGTGTATATATTATATATATATACACAAAATCTTAAAGATGTATAGTCAACTGAATATATAAATTATAAATATATAAATTATAATTTATATTAAATTTATAATATTATATTATATACAACTCAAAACCACATTACTTAAAGTTTTTATTCAATTTTTTAAAAAATTTTATTTATTTAGTTACTTATTTAGTTAGTTAGTTTTGGCCACACTGTGCGGCATGTGGAATTTTAGTTCCCCGACCAGGGATCGAACCTGTGCCCCTGCAGTAGAAGTGTGGAGTCTTAATCACTGGACCACCAAGGAAGTCCCAAATTTTTTAAAATGTTGGAGTAACTTTAGACTTACAGAAAATTTGCACAAATAGTACAGAGAGCTCAAGTATACTTTTCCCTCAGCTTTTCCTAATGTTAACAGCTTACGTAACCAGAGTACAATGATCAAAACGAGGAAAATTAACATTGGTACAATACTGTTAATTAAACTACAGACCTTATTTGAATCTCACTGGTTTTTCCTGTAATATCCTTTACCTCTTTCAAGATTCAATCCAGGATCAGACACAGCGTTTAGCATGTGTCTCCCTAGCCTCTTCTGACCTGTGATAGTCTTTTCTCATCTTCCATCACCTTCATGCTTGTGATGAGTGTGGTCAGTTATTTTGTAGAATGTCTCTCAACTTTGGTTTGTCTGATGTTTTCCCATAGTTAGACTGAGGATGTACATTTTTGGCAGGAATACTAGAGAAGTGATGCTGAGTCCTACTCAGCGCGTCACATCACAGGATGCTGGGTGTCAGTATATCCTATTAGAGGTGATGTTGACTCTCATTAAGGTCATGTCTGTTAAATTTCTCTACTTGTAAAGTTACTGTTTCTCTTTGTAATTACTGGATATCTTGGGGGAGATTCTTTGAAACTGTGCAGAAATCCTGTTCTCATATTTTTGCCCACTCATTGCAGCATCCTTTGGTAGTTCTTGCTTGTAATAATTATTATAGTTGTGTTCACCTGATGGCAATTTTATATTTTTCTCATTTCCTTCTACACTTATTGATTGGAATTCTTCTATAAGGGAGAACTGTCCCTTCTCCATATTTGTCTATTCAGTAATTTGTTTGTATCAGTGTTGAGTCATAGATATTTGTTTTACTCTATGGTTTATAATCTAATTCTATCATTATTTATTTTATCACTCAAATTGTTCCACGATGGCTTTCAGGTTGGGTCTTTGTCTTTTTTTTTTTTTTAACAATTTTATTGGTGTATAATTGTTTACAATGGTGTGTTAGTTTCTGCTTTATAACAAAGTGAATCAGCTATACATATACATATATCCCCATATCTCCTCCCTCTTGCATCTTCCTCCCACCATCCCTATCCCACCCCTCTAGGTGGTCAAGCACAGAGGTGATCTCCCTGTGCTATGCAGCTGCTTCCCACTAGCTATCTATTCTACATTTGGTGGTATATATAAGTCCATGCAACTATTTTATTGTTTTCTTTTTCTCTCAACAGATTCAAACATTTACTTTCCTATTTAACTTATTAAGAACATTCTTAGATAAATTATGCCCCTAGATACTTATTCCTAGTTAATTTATTTGCCAGCTTTATATCTGCACAACCTCTACTGAAGTGTCAAATCACTATCATTTGGTTCAAACTCTGTTGATGCTACAAGGGCAAATGTACAACAGAGAGAAGGAATATTAACAAAAATTCTAAACTAAATGTTAGCTCCACACTTATCAATACAAATGACTCTTAACATATCCTAAAATCAAGACATTACTCAACAGTTTCCATGGATTTCCATTATGCAGTAATCTGGAAAATGAGTTAGAAAATTACTAATAAAAGATTTTGGGAAACATAGAAACAATGAATGACCAAATAAGCATATAAAAGAGTAATCTTTAAAAAGAGCATATTCTTACTAGAATAGAATAAAGATTCCCAATGCATTTTTTTTGAGATTTAACCTGAAGACTTTCAGTTAGATAATCCATAAAAAATTCTCTGAACATCTTACTATATACTACCCCCCCATTATAGTAATTTTAAAAATGGTAATACATTATTGTTAAAATAACTATTTCTTTGAGAATTCTTTAGAGAAGGTATGCAAGTTTCCTGCCTATCATATTTGTAAACAAACACTAAACTGAATTAATTTTACAATATTTCAGCACTGGGTGACATTTATTCCTACTTGAGATTTCAAATGAGCTCAAGGAACAACTTCAGACTCAAGCCGTGACCATATAAATATAAGCTCTGAGACAAACAAGCAGATTTCCTTTCTCTGTCACAGGATTATATATTTTGCCATTGCCAAGCAAAAAGACTTTGTATATGTCAGTAGAATCTCTTTTTGTAATGGTGACCTTATGTGCTCTTGACATTCCCTTTCCATTTGATGAAGGGAGGCACTCAAGTCAGCTTTGGAAGAAAAAAACCTCATGAATAAATAGCTTGACACAAGAACTTCAGATTTAGCATATTATTCTGTGATAAGCAAATCTCCCTGGATCTGCATCATTCTTTGATTTAAAGTAGAGCCTACACACCAGAGAGAAGACCAAACTCTAGCACATGTTATTCATCAAATGTTTGGTCTTCTACACGTTCCTTGCATAAAGTGACGATTTGCTATCAAATTTAAAATTCTCTCCATTTTTCCATTAACTGGTACAGATTTAACCATATTATATGTTATATTCTGCACTAAATGTGTTTTCTTTCACCATTATTGGTAATGCTCTTAACTAAGTATTACAAACCTGATTTCATAGATGAGGAAACTCAGCCCCAAGCTGCATTCTTCCTGGGAGCTCTCTCATTTCCCTTTTGGGAAACTCCCATTTTATGTAACCTCGGTGGAAAGTAGAGGTTCTTTAATCTCACGCTGTAGGTGGGCAACGCATAAGAAGTCTCCAGGAACTCTAAGTCCCGTGCAAGATCATGGGGGGAATTGACAATCACTGCAGTGGTGTGCCACTATGCAGACTAGATTATCTCTGACTTTGAGTCTTGCTACAAAGGACTTCCAGTCTCCCTTTTACCTTCCTCCTATTTAGACTGTAACTTCTTGGTCTCTTGACTGCTAAAGACAAAGTTAATTTCTGAACTTGGAAACAAAGTACCATGGGTGAAGCTAAGGTTCTAAGAGAGGTATAATTGTCCCTGACCTGTGCAGCTGGGAATGGCTGAACAAAATTATGCAGTTAGATCTGTTCTAATACCAAGGTTACTTCTCTTTCCCTTATACAAAAATTTCATTCCCGAGATACCTAGATTCTGTGTCAATATGCTTTTTAACTCAATAACTCCTTAACAGAGAAGAATATATCTCCTTACAAGAATATTGAAACCATGTCTTTTTATTCTGATATTTTCAGAAAGAAAACAAATGGAATTGATTGATATGGTATGTTTTATTAGTTACTGATTTTCACTTATTAGGCCAAGAACCACACTGATGATCTTTAAGTCATTAATGCATATAAAGCTGAGAGAAGGTTTATCACAAAATTAAGTAAAAAATTGGTAATAAATAAGTAAATTTTAACAATGTAGAGACAGACAAACTAATCGATAGCATACAGACTGAACAACATACCTCTTTTTTATTTGGTGTATTTAACATGTACAAAGTGGAATACTATTTTTATTACCTGATCAAAGAAAATGGGGACACATTTTTTGTATTCTTGAATTTTGGTTATATCTTTAGAAGACATAAATCAAAATTCCTGAAGGAAATATTTTGACTTAAACACTTTTACCCTAAGGAATACAAAATGAGGTTTTTGTTTGTTTAAATAGATACATAAATATAAAAACATACAAATTCTACAATTTTAATGATGCAAAATTACATGCAAAATGGCTTTTATTTAGAGGTTTATGTTTCTTCCAGCTGAGGTTAACTTAGTTTGAAATACTCAACTGGCAAACTTCAATAGTTCTAATATTTGGGGTACATACAAATTTTAGCATCTTAAATGTATTTCATTTCCTTTCCACGAAGTATTAATTTGATCATATCACAATCTCATACTTCATTAAAGAATTCAGCTACATTATTCCATCCACACCATATTTCTTGATTTAAATAAATTCCTTTAAGGTAGGGATTTCCAGGTCTTTGATCTCTCACAAAAAGAAACTTGGAGGCTTAATCTAGTACACACTTCCTAAGATTTTTGAATGAATAAATGAATGAATAAAAAAGTAAATATCAGAGCCTCAGAGATCTGTAAGAATAAATCTGAATTAATCTTTTTTTTTTTTTTTTTTTCAGTACGCGGGCCTCTCACTGTTGTGGCCTCTCCCGTTGCGGAGCAAAGGCTCCGGACGCGCAGGCTCAGCGGCCATGGCTCACAGGCTCAGCCGCTCCGCGGCATGTGGGATCTTCCCGGGCCGGAGCACGAACCCGCGTTCCCTGCATTGGCAGGCGGACTCTCAACCACTGCGCCACCAGGTAAGCCCTGAATTAATCTTTTAAAATGACAATATTCTTGATTCCAACTTCTTTTGGAAGTCTAGGCTATATGATTACAAAAAGACCTCTGCCCTAAATATAGAAGATTTGGAAATGAATTAAATCTAAGCTGAACACAACCTATATTTGAGAAAAAGACTAGGTATTATTGAATTATTGGAAAAAAAATTGTAAGAGCAAACTTGTAAATAATTGAATATAATAAATCAAATGAATAAATAAATCAAATTTTCATTAGAAGGCTGCATATTTCCAACTGACATAGTAACTAGTTTAGTTTTTCAGAAACTACTTATTTAGTGCTATTACCAGTAAACATCTTACTTTAATTCCATCATCTTCCAAAAAATTACTTTGAAGTTTTATTTTTTTATATGTCTGAAGTCTACCTTTACCTGAAGTTTTAATGCCATAAAAAATGACACACTTTCCTCAAACATAAATCCACAAATACTTTTTGGAACCTATCCGTGCAGAAGATGACTTGGATCATATATCAGTCCAGTTACTGCCCTTGTGGTAAAGAATAGTTAAATAGGGCTCTTTTTGTGAAGAACTTAAGAAGTCTAGACAGTTATGAATCTCCTCAGAATTTCTTTTATGTTTTATGTGTGAAAACTTTGTTTTCACCGCAAGTTAAAGATTATTAAATACATTATAATTTGTTAGTCAATGTAAATTTTAAATAATCTTTGTTTTATGGCTTTGGATTAAAGTTTCATCAGATTTACCTAAGTCACCTGAATTTCTCTAAAGCTGATTTGCCTTTTTTTAACAGCTAACTCATTTTATCACCATTGAATATATCCATGCAGACTAAAATTCCAGGTCTTCATAAGTTTCACAAAGTTTTCCACGTCAGTACGAGCTGTCAGTGCCCTTTAATTGCTCCAAAATACATTGCTGCTCCTAGGGTGATGTTTATTTATAGGTTCAAGAAGTGGCATGGAATGATGTAAGCTGTGAAGCAAAATAGTTTGAAGACGTGTATATTTGTGTTAAGATGACAGCTTCTTTTGGAAGAGTGAGCTAGCAATAATCTCTAGTTTGCAAATTGAATCAATAAATTTTTTGGATGAGTAATAAAGGAGCAAGAGGACACAAACCATTCAATTTTTTTTTTTCAAAACACTTGATTCAAGTTGCTCATGCTTGTACTTGCATGGCTAACCTTCTTCAATTTAGTACAACTCGTGAATGATATGTGATATACTAACAAGTGTAAACGCTTCTCAGTCTTCTTCCAAAGACCTAACTAAGATCTCTGGGTTAACTATGTGCTGGCTATACACCACCTAACAAGATGTCCCAATCCATACAATTGATTTTTTCCTCTAAATCCTAAGCAACACTTTCCTCTACAAGACTGGAATTTCTTATGGAATTCAACAGACAAGGCAAGGTCCACACCCTGCATGCATTCTCCTGTCTTTAACTGGTAACAAGAAATAAACAAATAATCAGTCGTAATGCTTATACAATCATTCGTTTTAAGTTCTAGTTTCAAGTATCACCTGCAAATTAAACCCCCAAAATTGAAATGAATAAAAGTTGTTCTCTGCAGCAAAGAAGAGAGAGCACAAGGTAAGAACTCTTAATTACTTATTTTAGCTAATGGAGTTTGGAGCAATGATAGCTAATCAGTTTAAGTTTTCTTCTTTTTCCATTTCCTTTCCTTTCCTTTCCTTTCTTTTCTTCTAGTTGTCCTCCAAGTATTCTAGATCCTTTGTGAAATCCACATAACCTTTTGTTATATATTGTGAAGAAATGAACATGGAAGATACATAGCTGCTTTAGAGCAAAGCATATGGAAATCGCTGGAGGAATATGTGGCAAGATGTTGGGGAGGAGAGAGTGAATAGAGGAAAAACCTAGCACAGCTATTCAGAATAAAAGCTGGCAAGTGGCAAATAAGATACATTGACACTTTTCATGAAGGCTTTGAAAATATTTGAGAGGGACTAGATTTAAGTTGCATGAGTATCTAAGCACACACAGTCCTTAGGACACTGCTTGGCACCAGACAATACATATACATGTGTTAGCTGTTATTAATATTATTGTTATTATATTTATTCCTGCCCTCACCTAGAATGCTGGATTTGAGCTTTGGCTTGTTTATTTGTCTTATTTTTTGGATATTTAAGAAGAGAGTTACCCCAGAAAATCAGAAAACTTAAAAAAACTCAGGTTACACATACTATACAGTATCACAGTTTCCTCCGTTAAGGTGCCAAATTCTCCATTTAAACTGATTAAAAATATGTATCTCAATTAGGGATACAATTATTTAAGAAAAATCATCACGGTTAGAGTTGTTATCATAGCTTTAACCCTCATGAGATCTGTGTCTTGTCAAAAAAAAAAAAATACATAAATAAATAAGTTCTCAGAACCTCAGTTTCTGTCTCAGAGGTCAATTGTGAAAGTTAATTAGATTGAATTTATAAAATCATTTAATCCATTTATTCATTAAAAATTATTTTATGAATAATTTTTCATTATTGAAAATAATGAAAAATAAAAATTATTTTATGAATAATTATTCATTATTATTTTATGGAGGGTGTTGTTCTAGGTACAGGAGATAAAATTACAAAAGCGGTAGACATTGTCTACCCCCATGGAGCTTTCATTCTTGTGTTTAGGAGATAGAGAATAAATAAATAAGCATAAATAAATAATGTAATTACAAACTGTGGCGATGCTAAGAAGAAAATAAACAGGTTTACCTGATAAAGACAGTCACAAAAGGCATCTCTGAGGAGGTGTCATTTGATCTGGGATTTGAAAAATGAGCAAATGCTATCCAAGGAGGAAAATAGAAAGGGCAGAGACTCAATGTGGAACACATTTGACATATTGAAAATCAACAAAGAAATAAATATGGCTGAAATGAAGAGAGTAGCAAAGGAGATAAGACAGGAGATGTAAGCAGAAGGTAGAGCATATGTGAGCCTTGTATAGAGCTTGGCATTTATTCTAAGTTCAAGGGGAGCCATTGAAGGGCTTTAAGCAAACAGTGGTGAATGACTTATTTGATTTTCTTTCTTAAAATCACTGGCTACTATGAGGAGATGTATTGTTAAGAAACAAGCACAGAAGCAAGGAGCCTGGTTAAGAGTCTGGTACTAACCAGCCGTATAGTAGCACTAGAGATAGAGAAAAGTAAAGGGAGTCTATATTTTGGAAGTAGAACCAACAGGGATATATGGATTGCATGTGAAAGATGAGAAAAGGAAATAATAAAGGTAACTTCAAGTTTTTTAACTTAATGATCTTGATGGATGGTGTGGTCATTTACAAACGTGGAGAAACCTATGGAAGGAACATGCTTTATTTTATGTATTTCATTTTACTGGGTGTTTGTGGGTTTGAAGACATAGACAGATTATATGTTATTATACTTCAAAGAGAAGATGCCTATGGCACTCTGGGAGATCTCAGGAATGATGATATAGATTTGAGACTCAGTAGTAAATTGCTAATATTCTAAATCTGTAACAAATGAGATTGACTGAGGAGATTATATAGACAGGGTGATTAAAATTGAACTCTGGAGCATTCCAAAATTAATGACCAACCACAGAAAAGAAGGGAAAATAAAGTAATAGAGAAGGAACATCTGACTTTAAAAAGTCAGAATGTTGTTTCGTGCCAGAACCCAGGAGAAGAAAGTGTATCTAGAAAGTTACTATAAGGTAAATGAAAGGAAAATGCAACGTAGAGATTAAAAGGACAGAATGCAACCCCAGATGCCTGGGCTCTAATCCAATCTCCACCAACCAAGTAGATAGTCATGAGAAAGTTACTCACTCTCTTTGTGATACTCAATTTTTTTTTTCTGTAAAAGGTGATCATAATCTTACCAACCTCAGAGTGGTTTTGTATTAAATTAATATATTTAGAGCTCTTAGAACATGTTTGGTACACAGGAATTTTGATATAAGAATTTGCTTCTAAGGAAAATATAAACAACTATTTCAAGTATTCCTGAAAGGTTCAGTAAAAGGAGGATCTGATTATTAAATTGACTATTTGCTTGTCAGCATGGTAATTGTTGCATTAATGAGGTGATTTTAATTGAGTAGTAAGGATATAAGTCAAATTGGTTTGGGCTAAAAAGTGATTAAGAGGTTACTAATTGAAGAAGCTATACATATACAACTCTGTTGAGAAGATGTGTGTGTGTGTGTGTGTGTGTGTGTGTAGAAACAAACAACTGGAAGATGGCTGGAAATGGGTTTAGAGATAGGATTAAAGGAGAATTTTGTTAGATGATAGACATGAAAACAAAATGTGAATTCTGGAGTAAAGTCCTAAAGAAGAAAACAAAATGCCCATTATAAATAGTGGACCTTCGGTAAATCAGACCTAGTTTTCTCATCAATATATTTTATTATCATTAATCACCAAAACATCATTGATGAAGTCAGTGTACTTCCCAGTGTGAACACAAGAACTGAATACATACCATCTCAAGTTGAATGAAAAACAATAGATCTGCTCACATAACTGAATTCTCCGAGTAGGAGTAGCTTAGGTATGACTAAAAGGTCACAAATAATGGCACCAGATCCCTGTCTCTTTTTCCATTGCTCATACACATAGTCTCCAAGTGGCTAATGTAATGGTGAACAATAGTCTAACATGCCCCTACCTTAGAGAACCTGGAGAGAAAAAAAAAAAAAAAAAGGTTGTCTTTGTTGATAGTTCAGATAAAGACATTTGGACACCCCTGACTTCCCTGGCTTGAGTCATGCACCAACCCTTGAATGCAGCCTAAGATGTAGAGAGTTTAAACTGGTCAGGACTGCATCAATTTGGGGGATTTAGGAGAGGAGGAATCAACCCCAAACTAAATGAATAGGAAAAAACTTTTATTTTAGAAGGGAGAAGAGTAGTTTACAAGAAGGTACTGGCAGATCAAACAGAGCAAAACAAATGAAAATGTATCTATTCTAATCATCCAATAAAAAAGGGTTTAGTTCATTATCTCAGTTGTACTCTCATGTCCTTTTTAACTTGGTCTGTGACCGTTTTTGTCTTTTCTTTTGGTGATCATATGACATATTACCATACTCTGCACTTACTCTATTCCAGTTATATGTTACTAGGGCTTTTCTCCCTTGACTGCAAATCGTTACACGCTTGAATTCTGTTTGTCTTTCCTAAACAGTATTTTTTCTTTCCTTCATTATCCTCTTTCCTTTTGTTACACTATGGATTTTGCTGCTTCATTACCGTCTTTTGGGCTCCATCCCAATGATGTTATGGAGCCCATGTGCATATATTTTCTATGGAATACTTACTTCTAAGAAGAGGTACCAGATCATATCCTATCATTTCCTGGATCAATAATTTTCCCGGATCAAAGGAGATGCCTCTCTACTCAAGATACATGTTTGTATTTGTGCTCCCAAAGAAATTAGGCATTTTGAATATGATGATCCTGGCTTCTCTGTTAAAGGGCTTCAATACAAGGAAAACTAAACACCCAGTTTTAAGGGAATCTCTTAAGTAGAAAAAAATTTTCCTTTAAATAACACTTCCTATTTTCCTCATTTTTATATGTTCTGCTGTAACAGTATATAAAATAGGGAATCTGTTGTGCTTTCAAGGCCCAGCCAGAAAATACTTATCTTCTTTGTGCTGAATATGCAATGGATTTTTTATCTCCTCTCACTTCTGCAATGTTTCAGTTTATTCTTCCTGTGAGAGGAATAATGGTGACTACAGATGGACACAGGTTTAATATTAAACTTTCACCTTCCAGTCTCTGCCTAGTGATTCAGATCTGTTCTGTCAAAAGGTCAAAGCACAACCACTGTAAAACAAAATGCTCAAAAATATATTAAATGCATATTTCAAAAAATACACAAATTGTCAGAAAGATATTCAGCCTATTTCTGGGTCATGTTTATATTCATTCACAGGTAACCGCATATGTTTTTGTATTTATAAGTTGTGATCATTTCTGATTTGTAATGCAATGGTCTTCCCAGGGCACATCTGTCAGAATCATTGAACAGGGCTTTACTGGTTTCTCAATGGAGGTCTTTTTTAAATATGTAAGGCTGGCTTCGTACAATCCTAAGACTGGCATTTTATTCAAGTAATGAAATCCTATACCTCCCAAACCTCTTCAGATTCTTAATGAGAGGAAAGGAAAATAAGATATTATTTTAAAGTACTTCTATGGAAGGGAGGTGATCAAGAAAGATGAAAAATCACCTGGTGATGCCCATTTCTTCTAAGGCTCCTGCCAAGGGTACTTTCTCTTATCCTCTGAATGTTCCTGCAAAACTTCTGCTTATTATCATGTATAAGGTAATGATTTACATGAAAAAAAAATCATTCAAGCACACTTACTCATTACTGCTTCTTCCTACCTTTTCTTAGTTCCTGACTGTTAGAGGAACTGTGGTAGATTAGAGCACATTGGGAGGCTGGACTAGACCAGCCTCCCAATTCTGAGAACTCTGTGGGCAAATTCTTCCGTGAAAGACTTTACAGAACTTGGCCACCCCCCCATCAGGAATTCTTCAACAAGACCTCCCTGTCCCAGACTCAAAGCTCTGTCCATGTGACTGAGTCTCTTTGATTGAAGCAAAGCAGATCTCTTCTGGGGGCTTTTATAACTGATGTCTTATCCCTAAGAGACTGATTGGCAACTGGGAGTTTCGGGGAGACTTTTCTTCACATCTAAGAGGCACATTATTTATATTTTTCTGTATCTAAAAACTCAGTGTACCAATGTAAAGGGACTTTAGAATACATTAAGCTATTTACTTCACTTAGTAAATTAGCAGATTCTTAGCAGGGTCTTGAACAGGGGGGCAATGATGGTTTTAGGGTGTGGTTTTAGGTAGGGGCTTAATCAGGATTGGGAAGATTAGTGAATAAGAGTTAAGGGTTAGTGGGCAGAATAAGGCAGAATTTGGAAGTGAGTCTTGAAGAATAAATGGTTTTTAATACTAGCTATTGTCCTGGGAAGGGGATATTTATGCTAGTAAGAGTAAATTGAGTTGTATGGTGTTCAAATAAATGGATTTTTGAAAAGTTCCTGAAATGAACAATAAATTCATTTTCCATTAGTAGAACTATCCCAGAATACCTACAAGGATTAGTATTATCAAGTACCCAAGAGGTGCCTTCTCAAAACTTTCATTTATGATGCTTAAACAGAAGATGGACAAAACAAATAAGCAAAACAAACAAAAACATGATTAATAACAGTAAAATGTCTCACCTTTTCTAACCTAACTAAACAATCCTGCCAATGAATAGCCAAAGGTCGAAGGGAAGTGCAATTTTTATTACAATTTAGGCTTAGCTAACATCAAGGGAGAGAATACAAAAACTGTATTATATCATTTCCCACACCTCTACCAACCCAAATTTTGTGTTAGAAAAATGTAGATAAAATAATTGTTAATGGTGCAGGCTTTGGGGGTCATATACTTCCAGTTACACTCATTTAGTGATGCTTTGGTTTATAAGACTAAAAGACAGTAAGCAAGACTGATAATTTCAGAATTTTTTTTTTTTTTTTTTTTTTGCGGTACGTGGGCCTCTCACCGTTGTGGCCTCTCCTGTTGCGGAGCACAGGCTCCGGATGCACAGGCTCAGCGGCCATGGCTCACGGGCCCAGCTGCTCCGCGGCATGTGGGATCTTCCCGGACCGGAGCCCAAACCCACGTCCCCTGCATCGGCAGGCGGACTCCCAACCACTGCGCCACCAGGGAAGCCCAGAAAATATTTTTATGCCTTTGGAAGTTTTATAATTTCTTCCTATTACGGCACTATAAGTGTTGAAGGGGAGTAGATTCTGCTGCTCCCAAATATGCCTCCAATATGCCTCCTTGTCATAAGGTTTATTTTGAGCTGATTATTTTTAAAAAGCAGCGGACACAGGAGAAGCTCTGAAAACCAACTAGAAGTCACCCTTTGTAAGAGAAAATTACACTGATAAGAGAAATTTCCTTTGTAAGGGTGTCTCCCTCTCTACACCTGGAAGAGAAGGATGACTAAGTCTCTAGAAACTCTTATCAATGGAGAAGGCAAAAACCTAAATCTGCACAACCTTACCCTTGTTTACTGTGCTTTTCCTGATAGCCTTACATAATTGGTTTCCCTATCCCCCATATTCTTTTATCTTTAGCAGGTGATGGCATTTAAGGTGATGGTTGGGTCATTTTGGAGTTACTCAGTTTTCCTGGGTATCCCTCATGTATACAAGAGGTGTATATATATTATTAAACTTCTGTTTATTTTTCTCTTGTTAATCTGTCATTTTTATTACAGGAGGTTTCTCAGCCAAGAACATAGAAGGTTAGAGGGAAAGTTTTTTTTTTACTCCGTAGTGTTGTTAAATAAGTGTCTACTCTTGGAAAATATTAAGTTATTGAAACTGAATCTGGAGCTAAGGATTTAGATATCTCCTTGATTTCCCTTTCAAGACATACTTGAGGGTTGGGCACCCATGGAAGTCATGTGTCCAAATAATTTTTCATTTGACACTCAGAACAAGCATGCCAATCTCTTTCATTTAAAATATGGAGCCTATTAAACATTAGGAATAGCAGCATGGAATCCTTAAGACTTAAAGGCAAGCCCAAATGTCAGCTTCATAATAGAAGTGCAAATTCTCTAGGATGAAGGTAGGGGAATTGAGAAGCAGAAAGGAGACAGAGATTGTCTTTTTTCATCAGACACACAATTACTATTGAGCAAAATTGAAAAATTCTTTCATTTAACAGATATTTATTGAACATCTATTATGTGTTAAGCATAATTTTATGCGAGAACTTTACGTTAGGGTACAAAATAAGCTAATTCCCTGTTCATGGAGCTTACATCATAACTGAGCCATAGACAAAGTAAACCAATAATCAGATTACTACATAAAATCACAGATGGTGATTAATGCTATAGAGCAAAGAAAAATAAAAGGAAGATTGAAGGCAAGAAGAGGAATAGAATGAAACCAAAGGAAATTTCTTTTATTATTCTGTATTTCTTCCCCTATAAGTTCTCTGTTCTCTAATCTCTCTTTCTCAATGTCCAATTAGATTGATTGTTCCTCCTGAATTAACCCATCAGTTGTCTGAGTTTTTGGTTTTTATTCTCCAGAGCTGTGTCAATTCACTTTATGTTTTGGGAAATTTCTTAACATGTTTTCCCAATTCCTTCATCATTGTCTGATTGTCATATTTTTATTTAATAAAGACACCTTTTCAATTTGTGATCATTTCTTTTTCTTTTCAGTCTATTCTTATTTTATGATGCTAATATCTCATACTTTGTGAGAACATCAATGACATATATTAATTATAATATTTTTAAGTTGTGCTTCCTGAATGATTACTGTTTCCTTTGGCATCAATTGTTTCATTTGTTGATTTTACCTTGATATTTTTGCTCTTTTGTCCAAAAGAATCTTGATTGTTAATTCATATTTGTGGACTAAGTACTTAGTTGATTTATACATTTAGCTTTTGAAGTAGGTAGAATAATGGCTTCTGGAAAATGTCTATGTACTAATCCATGCGACCTTGAATAAGTGACAGCACATAGCAAAGGGAAATTAAAGTAACAAAGAGAATTAAGGTTGTTAATCAACTGAGTTTAAAACAAAGGTAATCCTGAATTATCTGGTGGGTCAGATGTAATTACGTGGGTCCTTAAATGTAGAAGAGGAGGCAAAAGAGTGTGTCAGAGTGATGCAGTGTGAGAAAAATTCTACTAGCCATTGATGACTTTAAAAATGCAAGGGGTTCATAAACCGAGGAATGAAGGTGACCTCTAGAAGCCAGGAAAATAACAGCAGCAGCAACAACAAAACAAGGAACCAAATTCTTCTCTAGAGCCTCCAGAAGAAATGCAGCCCTGTTTACATCTTGATTTTAGAACATCACGACTCACTTTGGACTTTTGACCTCTAGAATTGTATGATAATAATCAATTTGTGTTATTTTAAGCCACTGAGTTTGTGGTAAGTTGTCGCAGAAGCAATAGGAACCTAATACAGCACTCCACTGGGTTTTCTTTCTGGGTTTTCTCCATGGACCTGTATATATTTTATTAAAAAGTATTAATTGTCAATATTAATTTTCAGATGCAAGGAGGAAGCAGGTAGACCAAACTGTGAGTGATTTTATTCTCAGAAGTATAAGTCTATACTAGAAATTGTTGCCTGATCAAGACAGATCATTCAATTTTTAGAGTATATTGCTTTTTTAAAACTGATGGTGAATGCTGCTATTGCAATTACAGAAGTGAAAATAGGACAAAGGCCATTTGGCATGAATATTCTGTAGATGCTGGATAGCAGTAACTTTTGTTTAATCTTTGATATATTTCATCTGCCTATTGTTTTCAGGAGTCACCAAAATTTCCAATATTCTCACGTTCCATCATCCAATTCATATCTTTAAGGTTTTGTTCCTGTGTGTACATTTTTACTATTATTCAATGGGATTTACAAGTGGAGAGATCAAATGTAAAGTCATATGCCCAGCCATCCAACTTGAAGTAGAAACAAAATTTAGTTCTTATATTCTTTTTTTTCCCTAGAAATCACCACCACTAGAATGAAAACTAATAGTTGGCAGCAAGAGCTCAAGAGTTGTTAGAGCCTTTTGGACCAAATACTATTCAATGCTCAGAAAATAGGGTGAGGTACTTCTCTAGGCTCATCAATCTAAAGAAATTGTTTTTATTACAGAATGTTAGCATCAGGGAAACAATTGTGCCTAAGTAAATGGCCATAAAATGCAGGGCTGAAGAACTTGGTTTTGCTTCTCTTGCCCTAGAAACTCTTAGAGTGACACTTACAATCTCTCTACACTTACAGTCTCTCTATATGTGCAATTACCTATGGACCATGGATTTCTCTGTGGTGACAACTTTCCAGTCCCAATTCCTTCCATATTCCTGTAGATTTTATCTGCATCTATCTTACAACAAGATCTACACAGCTTTAACTTGCACATGCCACCTGGTTTCATGATGACTGACTTAGCTTGTCCTCTATTTTTCTGTTTTATATTATGATACTTAACCCTTCACAAAGAGAAGTGGTAATCCTCTTAAAGAGTTATTAGCTGGCTGACTTTGTCACACCACCAATAACTAATCAATAGGTTGGGGGTACATATGAATATAGACATTCCTAAGAAACTCCAATAAAACCTTATTCCCAAAATTTGTCCTGATAGGGGAGACTAATCCTTACCCCTGTGAATACTATATTTTAATTTTAATGATGGCAGAAAAAGAATATTTCTCTTGAAAGGGGGGCCACTCTAATAGAACTGATCCAGATTTTACATATGTAAGCAAAACCTGATTTAGATTTGGTTGACCACTGCAGTAACTGCAGTTCAAATTAAAACTTCATTGATTTTCCTTGTTTCTACCATTTTAATGGACTCTGAGTAATATTTACACTTGCCTTAGAAAATTCTTTGCCAAAGGCAAGTTTATCTCCCAGAAGTCCATAATGTCAAATTCTAGAATGAATTCATCCATGTGCCTTGGGTCTTCCGAAACCAATCATTCCTATGAACACATCCAGCTAACTTGACTGTACTGGGCAAAAGAATACATTTATCTCACCTAATCAGATGGGTACAAACAATTATAAGCAGCTAAAATTTACCCTCAAAATTAACCAACACGTTTGTCCAATTCAAGCATTCAAAGAGCCAAATTCCAGATTTTCAACCATGTTAAACCCGACAGATTAAGTCTGCCTGCCTGTCAGAGATGAACCTGAAATGTCAGAACAACACTTCAGAGATATGCCTTACATGGTGGGACGGGAGTGTGTTGCTATTCAAGCCAGTTAATAAAATAACAGATATGCTAATTCCTACAAAAATAGCATTGCTAATTAGTCTTTTAAATCAGACCACTTTAAATGTAAAAATGCACGTGCATCTTTCCAGCAAAGGCTTCGCAGAATGGAAGATCATTATCTATTGACCCCAACATATGGTGAAGTTACAAACCATATGTTGGAAGCTAACTTTTAGAATGGTGAAGAGTGAGAGATCACTGCATACATAATAACTTTAATTTTTAAAGAATACTAATTGGGTAAAGAGCTAATGAAGGGTACTTGACTGGCAGCAGCAGGGAAGGATGTCCCTGCTGTTCAAACGTAAAGCCTAGTAACAGAGTTGTCTCTTCCATCAAGAGCCTCTAAGAAGAAAAAAAAAAGAAGAAGACGAAGAAGAAGAGAAAAGGAAGTCCCTCTGATAAGAGAGCCCAGTGTCATTTTTTGCTTAGGTGGTTCCAATAGGTCCCTTATCCTCAGACTGAAAGCACAGATGCAAGTTGACTAACAAGAATCTTTGCAATATAGTAAAGAGCTACAATTAATTGGCCTTTTAGTGCCTCCAGCTATAATGTTGTTGAAGTCATTGTTATTGATTTGGAGCAGATAATTCTAAGTAGTTGGAGGTAGAAAAACAGAGTGTATGTGTGATGTGTAAATATGATGGAGAGAGAGAGAGAGAGAGAGAGAGAGAGCATGTTGAGTAAAAGAAGATACTTGAAAAATGGTAGGACCAAGAGAACTTAGAAATACATTCAAGGACTTAAAGAAAATTACCAAGATGTGCCATTTCTTGGAGACAAATCAATCGGCTCCCATGATTTAGACTTGGTTCCTGTCAAATATCTGTAGAAAAAAAACCAAAAACAACTGAGAAACAAATGTTGATGAGAAACAAATGTTGGAACCTTACAATGGCTGAGGAGATTACTGTCTTAAGACAAGAAGCCATTTTCTATCAGCTATAGAAGAAAGAGAAGAATAACAATTCTCCACAATAGGTAGCTGATACCATAAGTAGATAAAGATTCAGCAGTTACAACTTTCATGCGTGCAAAGCACTGACCAGAAATATGTGAGCAAGCATGTGACATTTGTGTGACTGTAACATATGAATAAGCAGATATTGTTATGTGGAGTCAATAAATTTTTAAATGAGTATACTGTGCCAACAATAATTTAAATCAACACTCCCTTTTCAATTGCAGATTAATTTGTTTCAACTAATAGTATCTTTTCTTTTGGAACTGATTCCCTGAAGAACAATCAGGATAGCTGTGGTCTCATTAAGTGATACACTTAACATCAAGGATGTTTCTGGAAATGTGGCATGTGGGATCTTAGTTTCCCGACCAGGGATCGAACCCAAGCACCCTGCATTGGGAACACAGAGTCTTAACCACTGGACCACCGGAGAAGTCCTTGGAAATGTGGTAAACATCAGAAAACTCTAAGGGTTAGTTTTCACTTTCAGTGACAATTAGGCAGTAATGATTAGACCTCTCTTGGGAAGCAAACTTGGTTTGATTAAATTGACAAGAACAATTGTAAGAGTAGTTTTGGTCATGAATCATTTTAACAACTTTTATTCTCTTTTTCTACTTGTCTAGGAGAATGAGTTCTTTCTTCACCAATGAAGACTTGTTCTCATCCATAATATTACCTTTGTCTCCAGAGTAGTCTGTGACTTTTAGAGCATGACAGCTTCATCAAATTTTCTCAAATTGTATTTTTTTCCCCTTGCTTTCAAAAGCAGGGGATTCTTACTTCTAATTGGAATTGAAGCTCTATGCAACCTAACTGTATCTAACAAAGTGGACACTCCGATCCTACTAGAGTTAGAAATAGGTCCTTTTTTTTTTTTCTTTCCTTGCTAGATTCAGATACTAGAATTAGATGCCTTATTTTTGGCAATAAAGGAAAATATTAAAGATGGATTCAGGAACAAGTGTGAGAGGGGATGAGGAGCTCATACTTCATAACATGATTGATCCATTGCAAAGCTCTTTTAATTCACCTGTAAACGTTCAAGACTTTTCCACACAGAACTAAGCTGAGGCCTGTGGGGTTTCAGACACAGTAAGCTGACTTAGCTTTTCTGCTCTGCACCCTGTGGACCTTGCTATAAGCACCCCCTTCCCAGAGTCCAGAATCCCTTTTTCCTCATGGTAACTTTCCAATTGATAGCTCAGTAAAGAGTTAATTTAATAGGCCTGAGTTGCCCAAAACCCTGCACCTTCTAAAAGTCTTCAGGACTAGCCCTTGGCTAACTCCTGGGAGATAACTTCTGAGCTCTTGGAATATGTTGACTGATAAGAGAGTCTTTGTGTACCTGAGGCTTTGGGTCACTGCAGAAAAATTATGCTAATAATATGATTGATGGTCAATGTCTATTTTTGTTCGTTTGGAGTCCTAAGCCATGTTATATTAGATTGACTCTGGGAGATTGGAGGTTGAACATCTAATTCCAGTAATACTGGCATTCCACGTCACTCCATTTGGAAAAGATAACTTGCAACTTGTGCCTGGTGTGTCCTGGTCTCTGCTTTACACACATTTTTCCATTGCTGATTTTAATTGGCATCCTTTTCCTGTAATAAACCATAACCCTGAGTATAACAGCTTTTCTGAGTTCTTTGGGTCCTTCTAGAAAGTCACTGAACCTGAAGGTGATCTTGAGGACCCCCAAAAGGATATTCTTTCTAAGGAAAGATCTTGGTCATGGACCCAACAGTTTACTCCCTAAGGTTTCCTTAACCTTGGAATCTCATGAAAAAACAGAGTTGGATTTCAATCTTTTTTTTTTTTAAATGCTTGAGCTTCTTACTTAATTGGGCAACTACCCCCCTCTCTAGATGGCTACGTACCAAGGGTAGGAACACAGATGAACAAACCAAATAGTGGAGAAATGTCATTTTATGCCTTCTTCCAAAGGCAAGGTTTGCCCATGGGCCTTATTTTAACATATAGAAAGAAAGATGCTCAAACAAATTTTCCTATAACAAAAATTTGTGCCCCAAGATGACTTCCTATTTCCACCTATAAAAGTGGCTAGTAAATGTTTTTTCAAATAATGAAATTTTATTCTATATTCAAATTTCTTCAAGAACATTAAAGTGGAGCTCATAACCTACTGTAAGCTCTTTCTTCACTCCCAAATTTGCTCTAAATAGGTATCTACCTACATAATAAAAATTCAACATAAGTAATAGTTTTGTAACAAGGGTTCCCAGCTTAGTGGCTTGTCTTCCTTCTGAATTGATATTTGAGCCCTAATATGGTGCTCCACTCAGTCAATCAATCAGTCAATCAAAATAATGAAGAATGGTTTTTTTTTAAATCACTGAAACTACAGAGAAATATCAAGAAAAATATAGTTAATAGCTCTTGCTGCAATTTGCTTACCATTAGCACTAAACTTACTTTTGAATAGAGAATGGGCTATATTTATCATCCTTGAAAAGCCATACCCAAGTACCTAGCAGTGCCATTCACTATGGCCAAAAAGTGAAAACAATCCAAATGTCCATCAACATATAAATGGATAAACAAATTGTAGTATATACATACAACAGAATATTATTCCACTGTAAGAAGAAGTGGAGTACCGATGCATGCTGCAATATGAATGAACCTCGAAAATATTGTTCTGATTGAAAGGAGCCGGACAGAAAATGTCACATATTGTATGATTATTTTTACATGAAATATCCAGAATAGGTAAATCCACAGTCACAGAAAACAGATTGGAGGTCACAAGGGGCTGGAGAAATGGGCGGATGTGGAGTAACTGTTCCATGACTGCAGGGTTTCATTTTGCAGGGATGAAAATGTTTTGCAGCTAAACACAGGTGTTAATTGCACGACTTTGTGAATGTACTAAATGTCACTGACTTGTATACTTTGAAAGGCTTCACTCTTTGTTATGTATATTTCACTTCAATTCAAAAAATGAAGAACAAGAAAAGAAAAAGAAAATCACCCAAGGTGATTTTTCTTTTTCAAGGTGCCTGATTCTCAAAAGATAGACAACTCAAAACAGCAATCCAAGCCGAGTATTTTAGGTGCCCTTCTATTCAGGCAGATTTACAACTCTGAGAGGCTTTAACCCAGGAAAGTTGAGCATATCTTGATCCTAAAAGTGGATCCCAGAATTAAAAACTCTAAGTTCAGGACTTTTAAAATTACTTATCAAATGTTCTTCAGTTTGGTGTCCTTAGGACCATGACCTCCTATCTCTAAATCCATTTCATCCATTATTGTCTGGGAAACTCAAATTGTTCTTTTTAATTCACAATTAATAAACTTTTTTTTTTTTTTTTATTGCTGTACGCGGGCCTCTCACTGTTGTGGCCTCTCCCGTTGCGGAGCACAGGCTCCGACACGCAGGCTCAGCGGCCATGGCTCACGGGCCCAGGCGCTCCGCGGCATGTGGGATCTTCCCGGACCGGGGCACGAACCCGTGTCCCCTGCATCGGCAGACGGACTCTCAACCACTACGCCACCAGGGAAGCCCAATGATCATTTTATATTGATGAATTTATTCACCAGATTTTTAATAAATGTACTGTGTGCTGGTTCTGAACTAGTTAACAAAACAGAGTCCCTGCTCTCCCAGTTTTAATATTACACTGGAGGAACCAGAAAATAAACAAGTAAATCAGTTATTTTCAGAAAACCATCTGTATTATGAAGAAATTAAAACTTGATAATAGAAGAGAGAATGTGTGACAGACAACATTAAACAGGGTGTTTAGCCAAGGTTCTTTGGAAAGATCATATCTGAACAATGATGGGAATAACTCAAAGAATCAAATGCACAAAGATGCAGGGGAAGAGAGTTCTGGGCAGGAAGAATAGAAAACCTAAGTGTTGTAGGACAAGAATGAGCTTGGCAGGTCCCAGAAACAGATAGGAGGCCAGAGAGACTGGAAGTTAAGGAAAGGAAAGAAAAAAAACAAAACAAAACTGTAGAAGACAAGGAGAGAGAATAAATAGAAGCCAGATCTTACAGGCCAGGCTTAGAAGGGCTACTTTAGTTGAAGTGTTACTCCTTCCATGAAAACTGGGGCTAGGACTGGGGAATAATTACTAAACCTTATAATTCTTTTGTGCTCTATAGGGTCTAGAGAAAAAATAAAATGAGGCAAGGAATAGCCTATTTTAAATAGCTGCTATATGCAAAGACAGAATTGGACTTATGATTGGCTCTAGATAAATAGGGGAGGATCAATATAAACTAATTTAGTTATCAAAAATTTCCTTCTTCCTTCATATGGCTTTCTTCTATTGTATCCTACCTTTTGGCTGGTCACATTCATTCCACTTAACTTTTCGTTTTGGGGTTCCACGCTACACTTCAGTCAAACATCCCAGCAACAAGCATTGGATAGCTATTGTTTCATTCAGACAATGAATTTCAGAAAATGAAAGGTGGTTGATTTAAGAGAGCAGCTGCTAAATTTTCCACTGTCTAAAAGCACTGTTTTTGCAGAGTGGGTGCTTTTACCAGAAAGTTCTAGTCCTCTGTTTTCAGCCAGCTCAATGAAGTGAGGACCATTACATGAAGGACCATTCCTATCACTTCTCCATTGCACATTTTACTCTCAAGCCACTTCTCCAGAAATCCCCATTTCAGCCAAGCTCAGTAAATAAACACCAAAATAATCAGGATAAGTCGCGTATGTTGTGATGCAGGAAGGATAACCTTCAGAAGGAAATTAACAGCCTGAAAAAACACTAATTACAACTCTGATTTGGGGCCACTGGATCATTTCTCTCAAACTGGGGAAGATGACATATTTATTGTTGAAAACATCATGGTGTTTCAAAATTGATTTGAAAGTGGCTATGTGGGTGACTATCTTGAAAATATGTGACAGATGAGGCATTGTCAATTTGAGGTTTTATTTCGATATAGGCAGGCTCTTCTTTCTTTGTACTAATATTTTAGAAAACCATATACCATCTGTGGGAGTTAATTCTTATCCATTGTTTTTATAACAAATATATTGCATAACTGTTTGCTTACTATGAAATAATTTAAACAAATTCTTTGGTGCAAATGAATTAATTTAAGAATTAAAGCCCATTTCCCTTTTCACGTTGGTCACCCACCAATCTCCTAGTCTCTTCTGTAGCAATAGCCATTAATTACCATTTGATGTTTCTTTCTAAATCTTTGCATATACACCCACAAAGCCATTTAAATACACACACCTTCATTTTTGAACATCAGTTGGAACGGTGGTCTGCTACATAAGAACATACTGTAAAGATTGTCTATGAAAGTAAATATAAACTTACTTTCTCCTTTTAAAACTGTGCTTGAAATTTCAAGTGTGGATTCCCCATAATTTAACTTGCAAGTTAATTAATCTTCCACTGATAGATATAAAAATTGTTTTAAATTTTCCTTCTGGCAATATTTCTTACATCATGCTTTTATATACTTCTTGTCCCTAAATAAAATTTAAAACTTGGAACCCAAATCTATCATCATAACCATTCCTAAGATTTCACTCTAAATTTCTAATTCAATGGAATAAAAACAATTCTATAACTCATACAAATTTCACATAACAAATATGCAAAAAATACATTACCCATTATTAAAATATGTTCAAATATAAAAATCCTATTGTAGAAATTCTACTTTTAGATTATTTTAATTTTTAATAAATATCCTTATTACAAATACTTTTTTATTAATGCTTCATGAATAAAATGACTTGGGTGAAAAGAATGTGTACTAATAATTTACTTGAGAATTATTTTACATATATTACTAGAATATCCAGGTGATGGGAGATACTGGGTAATTCAATAAAATGAGAGAAATTTTGTTCAGTTTAGCAGCAAATGGGAAAGTTATATTCTCCAAATATTTGGCAGATAAATGCTGGGTCATCTATTAAAAATAAAACCAATTAATTATGAAAATAATAAGTATAAACAACTAATACTACAGAATGGAGGAAAAAAAGCTCGCACAGTGCACTATCCCAGCCACCAGAAGACTAATATTAGGGGTTTTCTTTGCAAATACCTGGTACATAGGAGCCAGCTTTGTACAAAGCAAAGGCAACAATGCATTGTCCTCTAATAATAAAAATGACAATAATAATAATTTTAATAATAAATTTAAATAGAAAAACTATAATATGTTTTGTAACTTTTATTAGATATTTAAATTATAGAAAATTTTAAAAAAGTATAAAAAGGTGAAAATGTTCTATAAGTACTCTTCCCAGATTTTTTGGTTATTATTTTTAAAAATTAAAGATTAGAAATACATTCAGGTTATAAAAAAATACATTGCATAAACCACAATGAGGTATCACCTCACACTGGTCAGAATGGCCATCATCAAAATATCTACAAACAATAAATGCTGGAGTGGATGTGGAAAAAAGGGAACCCTCCTGTACTGTTGGTGGGAACATAAATTGATACAGCCACTCACTATGGGAGAACAGTATGGAGGTTCCTTAAAAAACTAACAATAGAACTACCATATGACCCAGCAATCCCACTACTGGGCATCTACCCAGAGAAAACCATAATTCAAAAAGATATATGCACCCCAATGTTCACAGCAGCACTATTTACAATAGCCAGGACATGGAAGCAACCTAAGTGTCCATCAACAGAGGAAAGGATAAAGAAGATGTGGTACATATATACCATGGAATATTGCTCAACCATAAAAAAGGAAGAAAATTGTGCAATTTGCAGAGACGTGGATAGATCTAGAGACTGTCATACCGAGTGAAGTAAGAAAGAGAAAAGCAAATATCGTATAATATTTCTTACATGTGGAATCTAGAAAAATGATACAGTTGAACTTATTTGCAAAGCAGAAATAGAGACACAGACATAGAGAACAGACATATGGATACGGGGGGCGGGGAGAGGGGGTGGGATGAACTGAGAGACTGGGATTAATCTAGTACGTATAAACTAGATAACTAATGAGAACCTACTGTATAGCACAGAGAACCCTACTCAATGCTCTGTGGTGACCTAAATGGGAAGGAAATCCAAAAAAAGAGGGGACATATATATACATATAGCTGATTCACTTTACTGTAGAGCAGAAACTAATACAACATGGTAAATCAACTATACTCCTATAAAAAATTAATTTAAAAAAATAAATAAAAACAACAACAACAAAAATGAATCTATCTGCTTCAGGAATACATATTTTAGTAATCCCTCTATGAGAGAAACTGAGTAGAAACTTCCTGAATCCTATTTACTTCTGGAACCCAGACATACATATTTTTTAAACTTCTGAAGTGATTCCGATGTGAAGCAAAGTTTTACAAAGAGCTAGGCCCAATCATTTTTATTAAAGCAATTATAGAATATTATAGAGCAGCAGAAAGGAAAACATTATATATTGCATGTTGTATGTGCATACAATAGCATTATTAGTTTAAAACACAATGTGTTCTTATTTGCACAGTGAACAGATATTTATTAGTCACCCACCATTAACAATATAGAAAATTACAGAATAATATGCATAAAAATTAGCAATGAGTCATTATCAACTTGCTTCAAACCATTTGTGTAAAAAGAATATGATTATCTACAAATTGATGACAAATATTTTTATGTGAAAATATAAAAATGGTCTTGAAGAATACAATCAAACTCATACTCCTATCTCTCTCTGGAAATGGAGGAGGTGTAAGCTTGGCAAAGGGATAATATTTGCACTGTGTACTATTTTATTTTTTAGAGGAAAACAGGCAGGAAGCTAACATATTAAATATTATCAATATTATTTCTTTTCTTTTTGAATTTTATTTTATTTATTATTTTATACAGCAGGTTCTTATTAGTTATCTATGTTATACATATTAGTGTATATATGTTAATCCCAATCTCCCAATTCATCCCACCACCACCAATCCCCCTCCACCACTTTCCCCCCTTGGTGTCTGTACGTTTGTCCTCTACATCTGTGTCTCTATTTCTGCCCTGCAAAACAGTTCATCTGTACCGTTTTTCTAGGTTCCACATATATGCGTTAATATAAAATATTTGCATTTCCCTTTCTGACTTACTTCGGTCTGTATGACAGTCTCTAGATCCATCCACACCTCTACAAAAGACCCAATTTTGTTCCTTTCTATGGCTGAATAATATTCCATTGTATATATGTACCACATCTTCTTTATGCATTCATCTGTCGATGGGCATTTAGGTTGCTTCCATGACCTGTCTACTGTAAATAGTACTGCAATGAACATTGGGGTGTATGTGTCTTTTTGAATTATGGTTTTCTCTGTGTATATGCCCTGTAGTGGGATTGCTGTGTCATATGGTAATTCTATTTTTAGTTTTTTAAGGGACCTCCATACTGTTCTCCATAGTGGCTGTATCAATTTACATTTCCACCAACAGTGCAAGAGGGTTCCCTTTTCTCCACACCCTCTCCAGCATTTGTAGTTTGAAGATTTTCTGATGATGCCCATTCTGACCAGTGTGAGGTGATACCTCATTGTAGTTTTGATTTGCATGTCTCTAATGATTAGTGATGTTGAGCAGCTTTTCATGTGCTTCCTGGCCATCTGTATGTCTTCTTTGGAGAAATATCTATTTAGGTCTTCTGTCCATTTTATGATTGGGTTTTTTGCTTTTTAATATTGAGCTGCATGAGCTGTTTATATATTTTGGAGATTAATCCTTTTAGTTGATTTGTGTACAAATATTTTCTCCCACTCTGAGGGTTGTCTTTTCATCATTTGTAGTTTCCCTTGCTGTGCAAAAGCTTTTAAGTTTTATTAGGTCCCATTTGTTTATTTTTGTTTTTATTTCCATTACTCTAGGAGGTGGATCAAAAAAGATCTTGCTGTCATTTATGTCAAAGAGTGTTCTTCCTATGTTTTCCTCTAAAAGTTTTACAGTGTATGGTCTTACATATAGGTCTCTAATCCATTTTGAGTTTATTTTTGTGTATGGTGTTAGGGAGTGTTCTAATTTCATTCTTTTATATGTAGCTGTCCACTTTTCCCAACACCACTTATTGAAGAGACTGTCTTTTCTCAATTGTATATCCTTGCCTCCTTTGTCATAGATTAGTAGACCATAGGTGTGTGGATTTATCTCTGGGCTTTCTATCCTGTTCCATTGATCTATATTTCTGTTTTTGTGCCAGTACCATATTGTGTTGATTACTGTAGCTTTGCAGTATAGCCTGAAGTCAGGGAGTCTGATTTCTCCAGCTCCATTTTTTTCCCTCAAGACTGCTTTTTCTATTTGGGGTCTTTTGTGTCTCTATACAAATTTTAAGATTTTTTCTGTTCTAATTCTGTAAAAAATGCCCCTGGTAATTTGATAGGGATTGCATTGTATATGTAGTTTACTTTTTGTAGTATAGTTATTTTCACAATATTGCTTCTTCCAATCTAAGAACATGGTATATCTCTCCATCTGTTTGTGTCATCTTTGATTTCTTTCATCAGTGTCCTATAGTTTTCTGAGTATAGGTCTTTTACCACCTTAGGTAGGCTTATTCCTGGGTATTTTCTTCTTTTTGTTACAATGGTAAATGGGATTGTTTCCTTAATTTCTCTTTCTGATATTTTGTTGTTAGTGTATAGGAATGCAAGCAATTTCTGTGCATTAATTTTGTATGCTGCTACTTTACCAAATTAATTGATTGGCTCTAGTAGTTTTCTGGTGGCACATTTAGGATACTCTATGCGTAGTATCATGTCATCTGCAAACAGTGACAGTTTTACTTCTTCTTTTCCAATTTGTATTCTTTTTATTTCTTTTTTTTCTCTGATTGCCATGGCTAGGACTTCTAAAACTATGTGGAATAATAGTGGTGAGAGTGGGCATCCTTCTCTTGTTCCTGATCTTAGAGGAAATGCTTTCAGTTTTTCACCACTGAGAATGATATTTGCCGTTTGTCATGTATTTATTATGCCATGCTTTATTAAGTTGCAGTAGGCTCCCTCTATGCCCGCTTTCTGGAGAGTTTTTATCATAAACGGCATTGAATTTTTTCAAAAGCTTTGTCTGCCTCTATTGAGATGATTTTTATTCTTCAATTTGTTACTATGGTGTATCACATTGATTGATTTGCATATATTGAAGAATACTTGCATTCCTAGGATAAATCCTACTTGATCATGGTGTATGATCCTTTTAATGTGTTGCTGGATTCTATTTACTAGTATTTTGTTGAGGATTTTTGCATCTATATTCATCTGTGATATTGGTCAGTAATTTTCTTTTTTTGTAGTATCTTTGTCTGGTTTTGGTATCAAGGTGATGGTGGCCTCATAGAATGCATTTGGGAGTGTTCCTCCCTCTGCTATATTTTGGAAGAGTTTAGAAGGATAGGTATTAGTTCTTCTCTAAATGTTTGATAGAGTTCGCCTGTGAAACCATCTGGTCCTGGACTTCTGTTTGTTGGAAGATTTTTAATCACACTCTCAATTTCAGTGCTTGTGATTTTTCTATTTATATTTTCTATTTCTTCCTGGTTCAGTCTCGGAAGTTTGTGCATTTCTAAGAATTTGTTCATTTCTTCCAGGTTGTCCATTTTATTGGCATATATTTGCTTGTAGTAATCCTTCATGATCCTTTGTATTTCTGCAGTGTTAGTTGTTACTTCTCCTTTTTTCATTTTTAATTTTATTGATTTGAGTCCTCTCCCCCTTTTTCTTGATGAGTCTGGCTAAAGGTTTACCAGTTTTATTTATCTTCTCAGAGAACCAGCTTTTAGTTTTACTGATCTTTGCTATTGTTTTCTTTTTTTTTTCTATTTCATTTATTTCTGCTCTGATCCTTATGATTTCTTTCCTTCTACTAAATTTGGGTTTTGTTTCTTTTTCTTTCTCTAGTTCCTTTAGGTGTAAAGTTAGATTGTTTACTTGAGATTTTTCTTGTTTCTTGAGGTAAATGTGTATTGCTATAAACTTCCCTCTTAGAACTGCTTTTGCTGCATCCCATAGGTTATAGATTGTAGTGTTTTCATTGGAATATGTCTCTAGGTATTTTTTGATTTCCTCTTGGTTTCTTCAGTGATCTCTTGGTTATTTAGTAACGTGTTGTTTAGCCTCTATGTTTTTGTGTTTTTTACGGTTTTTTTCACTGTAATTGATTTCTAATCTCATAGTGCTGTGGTCAGAAAAGATGCTTGATAGGATTTCTATTTTCTTAAATTTACTGAGGCTTGATTTTTGACCCAAGATGTGATCTATCCTGGAGAATGTTCCATGAACACTTGAGCAGTGTAATCACCTGTTTTTGGATGGAATGCCCTAAAGTATAAATTAAATCTCTCTGGTCTGTTGTGTCATTTAAAGATTGTATTTCCTTATTAATTTTCTGTTTTGATGATCTGCCCATTGGTGTAAGTGAGGTTTTAACATCCCCCACTATTATTGTGTTACTGTCGATTTTCTCTTTTATAGTTGTTAGCAATTGCCTTATGTATTGAGGTGCTCCTATGTTGGGTGCATATATATTTATCATTGTTACATCTTCTTCTTGGATTGATTCCTTGATCATTATGTAGTGTCCTTTCTTGTCGCTTGTAACATTCTTTATTTTGAAGTCTATATTATCTGATATGAGTATTACTACTCCAGCTTTCTTTTGATTTCCATTTGCATGGAATATCTTTTTCCATCCCTTCACTTTCAGTCTGTATGTATCCCTAGGTCTGAGTGTGTCTCTTGTGGATGGCATATATATGGGTCTTGTTTTTGTATACATTCAGTGAGCCTGTGTCTTTTGGTTGGAGCTTTAAATCCATCACGTTTAAGGTAATTATCAATATGTATGTTCCTATTACCATTTTTTGAATTGTTTTGGGTTTGGTTTTGTAGGTCCTTTTCTTCTCTTGTGTTTCCTACTTAGAGAAGTTCCTTTAACATTTGTTGTGGAGCTGGTTTGGTGGTTCTGAATTCTCTTAGCTTTTGCTTCTCTGTAAAGCTTTTGATTTCTCAGTCGAATCTAAATGACATGCTTGCTGGGTAGAGTAATCTTTGTTGTAGGTTCTTCCCTTTCATCACTTTAAACATATCCTGGCACTCCCTTCTCGCTTGTAGTTTCTGCTGAGAAATCAGCTCTTAACCTATGGGAGTTCCCTTGTATGTTATTTGTCATTTTTCCCTTATTGCTTTCAATAATTTTTCTTTGCCTTTAATTTTTGTCAATTAGATTACTATGTGTCTCGGTGTGTTTCTCCTTGAGTTTAATCTGCCTAGGACTCTCTGTGCTTCCAGGACTTGGGTGGCTATTTCCCTTCATATGTTAAGGAAGTTTTCGACTCTAATGTCTTCAAATATTTTCTCTGGTACTTTCTCTCTGTCTTCTCTTTCTGGGACCCCTATAATGTGAATGTTAGTGCATTTAATGTTGTCCCAGTTTTCTCTTAGGCTGTCCTCATTTCTTTTCATTCTTTTTTCTTTATTCTGTTCCATAGCAGTGAATTCCACTATTCTGTCTTCCAGGTTACTTATTCATTCTTCTGCCTCAGTTATTCTGGCATCTTCTTGATCTTTGCCTCCATTTTTTTTTCCAGGGTCCTGAATCATCTTCACTATCATTATTCTGAATTCTTTTTCTGGAAGGTTGTCTATCTCCACTTCATTTAGCTGTTTTTCTGGGGTTTTGTCTTGTTCCTTAATCTGGTGTATATTCCTCTGCCTTTTCATTTTGTCTATGTTTCTCTGAATGTGGTTTTTGTTCCACAGACTGCAGGATTGTAGTTCTTCTTGCTTATGCTGTCTGCCCTCTGGTGGATGAGGCTTTCTAAGAGGTTTGTGCAAGCTTCCTTATTGGAGGGACTAGTGGTGGGTAGAGCAGGCTGTTGCTCTTTTGTGCAGAGCTCAGTGTTCTTGTCTCCACTGTAAGCCACAGCTGCTCCCCACCTCTGCAGGAGACCCTCCAACACTAGCAGGTAGGTCTGGTTCAGTCTCCTATGACATCACTGCTCCTTCCCCTGGGTCCCGATGTGCACACTACTTTGTGTGTGCCCTCCAAGAGTGGAGTCTCTGTTTCCCCCAGTCCTGTTGAAGTCCTGCAATCAAATACTGCTAATCTTCAAAGTCTGATTTTCTAGGAATTCCTCCTCCTGTTGCTGGACCCCCAGGTTGGGAAGTCTGACATGGGGCTCAGAATCTTCACTCCAGTGGGTGGACTTCTGTGGTATAAATGTTCTCCAGCTTGTGACTCACCCACCCAGCAGTTATGGGATTTGATTTTATTGTGATTGTGCCCCTCCTACCATCTCATTGTGGCTTCTCCATTGTCTTTGGATGTGAGGTATCTTTTCTGGTGAGTTCCAGTGTCTTCGTGCTGATGATTGTTCAGCAGTTAGTTGTGATTCTGGTGCTCTCGCAAGAGGGAGTGAGCACACGTCCTTCTACTCTGCCATCTTGAACCAATCTCCATCAATGTTATTTCCTGATAGTGAATCTTTGAATTACTTTTCTTGTTTGCAATTTTCCAAATTTTTATAAAAATGAGATTCTATTCAACTGTAACCGTTTAGGTTCTGTCAGGAAAATGGAAAACTATGAATTTTAGGCAGGAAGAAGTTTAATTCTGGGTTTTGTGGCTTACACTTTCACACGTTCATTGGAGAAGCTGGAGGAGCATACATCTGGCATAGCCATTGATCTGAGGAAATCTGGCAGTAGTAGAAATCATGAGAAACTATTACTTACTCACTAAAGTAAGTGAGTCATAGGAGAAATTTCCAGAGCCACTGGAAAACCAGGCGTCAGCTCTCTGCAAAATTACCTGCCAGACAATGACAGAGAAGTTACATTGGCTTCTACTTTACCACTACTCTCCAGATCTCACAGGAGCTTGTCTCCCTGACAGATTCTAAATCTGAACTCCACTGGCAAGAGATTCTGGGAAATGTAGTTTCCAGGCTTCTATCCCTAACAAAACAGGGAGAAAAACAGAGGAAGGATTCTTTCATGCCCAAACACAAACTACCAAGTGAACAAATCAAAATAAACAAATGAAATAGTATACAGCATGCCATACTGTCCTTTTCATCTTTACAGAGATGAAAGAGTAAAAGCACAAATAGAGTGCTTTCAGAAAAGTGTATGAGGCCACTTTGAAGCACACATTTCAGCTGGGATTGATCATAATACTGACTTTATATAGTTAGTGATTCCTGTCATTAAAAAGCAGAATCCTGGGAAAATGTACACATGGAGGATGAGAATAATAACATCTCAATTTACTGAGTATTTATCATGTTGTAGGCACTTGAATGTCATTTTCATTAATCCTCGTAGCAACCTAGTAAGATGGATGTTATTAACCTCATTTCTTAGATAAGGAAAATGAATTAGAAAGAGAATATTATACTTGCCCCATATAACCTGGGTAGCTAGAGGAAATATTAAAATGAGACTGCAATTTGGTCTGATTCCTAATCAAAATTTCACATCTACTCCCCTATAGCAAATTGTCACTTGGTTTAAAAGCCTTAATTTGCAGTGGATACAATTACAATCGATAACTGAACTAAAAAACCAACCAAACAAACAAAACACCAAAAATTACAAAGCAAACAGTACCAGACTGATAGATGAAAATAAACTGGAAGAGACAAACACAGAAATAAACCTTTAGTCATAGTAGTATAAATATTGCTAGTGAGAAACTATTGGAATTACTTTTGTATATATATGTATCTGTGTGTATATCATTGCTAAGATATATTTTTCCAACAGCTCTCTATAATCTCATTCAATCTTCACAGTGACTCTGTTTATTAGTTTCCTAGGGCTGCTATAACAAAGTACTACAATCTGAGGGGCTTAAAGCCACTCACAACTCTAAAGTCTTGCAGTCTAAAATCAAGTTTTCAGCAGGGTCTTACATCCTCTGGAGGCTATAGGGAAGAATACATTCTTTGCTTTTCTCAGCTCAGGTAGTTGGCCCTCATTCCTTGATTCACAATCCCATCACTCCAATCTCTGCTTCGGTGGTCATATTGCCTCTCCCTCTTTTCTTTGTATCAGATGTCTCTTTGCCACTCTCTTTTTTTTTTTTGAATTTTATTTTATTTTTTTATACAGCAGGTTCTTATTAGTCATCAATTTTATACACATCAGTGTATACATGTCAATCCCAATTGCCCAGTTCATCACACCACCATCCCCACCCTCCCTGCGGCTTCCCCCCTTACTGTCCATATGTTTGTTCCCTACATCTGCATCTCAACTTCTACACCACAAACCAGTTCATCTGTGCCATTTTTCTAGGTTCCACATACATGCATTAATATATGATATTTGTTTTTCTCTTTCTGACATACTTCACTCTGTATGAGTCTCTAGATCCATCCACGTCTCAACAAATGGCCCAATTTCACTCCTTTTTAGGGCTGAGTAATATTCCATTGTGTATATGTGCCACATCTTCTTTATCCATTGGTCTGTTGATGGGCATTTAGGTTGCTTCCATGACCTGGCTAGTGTAAATAGTGCTGCAATGAACATTGTGGTGCATGTGTCTTTTTGAATTATGTTTTTCTCTGGGTATATGCCCAGTCGTGGGATTGCTGGATCATATGGTAATTCTAGTTTTACTTTTTTAAGGAACCTCCATACTATTCTCCATAGTGGCTGTATCAATTTATACTCCCACCAACAGTGCAAGAGGGGACACTTTTCTCCACACCCTTTCCAACATTTGCTTTGATGATGCCCATTCTAACTGGTGTGAGATGATACCTCATTGTAGTTTTGATTTGCATTTCTCTAATAATTAGTGATGTTGAGCAGATTTTCATGTGCTTCTTGGCCATCTCTATGTCTTCTTGGGAGAAATGTCTATATAGGTCTTCTGCCCATTTTAAGATTAGGTTCTGTGTTTCTTCAATATGGAGCTACATGAGCTGTTTATATATTTTGGTGATTAATCCTTTGTCTGTTGATTCATTTGCAAATATTTTCTCCCATTCTGAGGGTTGTCTTTTCGTATTGTTTATGGTTTCCTTTGCTGTGCAAAAGCTTTTAATTTTCGTTAGGTCCCATATGTTTATTTTTGTTTTTATTTCCATTACTCTAGGGGGTGGATCAAAAAATATCTTGCTGTGATTTATGTCCAAGATTGTTCTAAATATGTTTTTCTCTAAGAGTTTTATAGTGTCTGGTCTTAGATTTAGGTCTGTAATCCATTTTGAGTTTATTTTTGTGTATGGTGTTAAGGAGTGCTCTAATTTCATTCTTTTACATGTAACTGTCCAGTTTTCCCAACTCCACTTATTGAAGAGACTGTCTTTTCTCCATTGTATATCCTTGCCTCCTTTGTCATAGGTTAGTTGACCAGAGGTGCATGGGTTTATCTCTGGGCTTTCTATCCTGTTCCGTTGATCTATGTTTCTGTTTTTGTGTCAGAACCATGTTGTCTTGATTACTGTAGCTTTGTAATATAGTCTGAAATCAGGGAGCCTGATTCCTCCAGCTCCGATTTTTTCCCTCAAGAATGCTTTGGCCATTCGGGGTCTTTTGTGTCTCTATACAAATTTTAAGATTTTTTGTTCTAGTTCCATAAAAAATGCCATTGGCAATTTGATAGGGATTGCATTGAATCTGTAAATTGCTTTGGGCAGTATAGTCATTTTCACAATATTGATTCTTCCAATCCAAGAACATGGTATTTCTCTCCATCTGTTGGTATCACCTTTAATTTCTTTCATCAGTGTCTTATAGTTTTCTGCATGCAGGTCGTTTTTCTCCCTAGGTAGGTTTATTCCTAGGTACTTTATTCTTTTTGTTGCAGTGGTAAATGGGAGTGTTTCCTTAATTTCTCTTTCAGATTTTTCATCATTAATGTATAGGAATGCAAGAGATGTCTGTGCATTAATTTTGTATCCTGCTACTTTACAAAATTCATTAAGTAGGTATAGTAGTTTTCTGGTGGCATTTTTAGGATTCTCTATGTATAGTATCATATCATCTGCAAACAGTGACAGTTTTACTTCTTCTTTTCCAATTTGTATTATTTTATTTCATTTTCTTCTCTGATTGCCGTGGCTAGGACTTCCAAAACTATGTTGAATAATAGTGGTGAGAGTGGACATCCTTGTCTTGTTCCTGATCTTAGAGGAAATGCTTTCAGTTTTTCACCATTAAGAATGATCTTTGCTGTGGGTTTGTCTTATATGGCCTTTATTATGTTGAGGTAGCCTCCCTCTATGCCCACTTTCTGGAGAGTTTTTATCATAAATGGGTGTTCAATTTTGTCAAAAGCTTTTTCTGCATCTATTGAGATGATCATATGGTTTTTATTCTTCAATTTGTTAATATGGTGTATCACATTGATTGATTTGCATATATCAAAGAATCTTTGCATCCCTGCGATATATCCCACTTGATCATGTTGTATGATCCTTTTAACGTGCTGTTGAATTCTGTTTGCTAGTATTTTGTTGAGGATTTTTGCATCTATATTCATCAGTGATATTGGTCTGTAACTGTCTTTTTTGTAGTATCTTTGTCTGCTTTTGGTATCAGGGTGATGGTGGCCTCAGAGAATGAGTTTGGGAGTGTTCCTTCCTCTGCAATTTTTTGGAAGAGTTTGAGAAGGATGGGTGTTAGCTCTTCTCTAAATGTTTGGTAGAATTCACCTGTGAAGCCATCTGGTCCTGGACTTTTGTTTGTTGGAAGATTTTTAATCACAGTTTCAATTTTTTACTTGTGTTTGGTCTGTTCATATTTTCTTTTTCTTCCTGGTTCAGTCTTGGAAGGTTATACATTTCTAAGAATTTGTCCATTTCTTCTAGGTTGTGCATTTTATTGGCATAGAGTTGCTTCTAGTAGTCTCTTAAGATGCTTTGTATTTCTGTGGTGTCTGTTGTAACTTCTCCTTTTTCATTTCTAATTTTATTGATTTGAGTTCTCTCCCTCTTTTCCTTGTTGAGTCTGGCTAAAGGTTTATCAATTTTTTTTATCTTCTCAAAGAACCAGCTTTTAGTTTATTGACCTTTGCTATTGTTTTCTTTTTTTCTATTTCATTTATATCTGCTCTGAACTTTATGATTTCTTTCCTTCTGCTAACGTTGGGTTTCATTTATTCTTCTTTCTCTAGTTCCTTTAGGTGTAAGGTTAGATTGTTTATTTGAGATTTTTCTTGTTTCTTGAGGTAGGCTTGTATAGCTATAAACTTCCTTCTTAGAACTGCTTTTGCTGCATCCCATAGGTTTCGGATCATCGTGTTTTCATTGTCATTTTTCTCTAGGTATTTTTTGATTTCCTCTTTGATTTCTTCAGTGATCTCTTGGTTATTTAGTAACGTATTGTTTAGCCTCCATGTGTTTGTGTTTTTTTCCATTTTTTTTCCTGTATTTGATTTCTAATCTCATAGCATTGTGGTTGGAAAAGATGCTTGATATGATTTCAATTTTCTTAAATTTACTTGGGTTTGATTTGTGACCCAATATGTGATGTATCCTGACGAATGTTCTGTGCGCACTTGGAAAGAGAGTTTAATCTGCTGTTTTGGGATGGAATGTCCTGTAAATATCAATTAAATCTATCTGGTCTATTGTGTCATTTAAAGCTTCTGTTTCCTTATTAATTTTCTGTTTTGATGATCTGCCCATTGGTGTAAGTGTGGTTTTAACGTCCCCCAGTATTATTGTGTTACTGTTTATTTCCTATTTTATAGCTGTTAGCATTTGCCTTATGTATTGAGGTGCTCCTATGTTGGGTGCATATTTATTTATAATTGTTGTATCTTCTTCTTGGATTGATCCCTTAATCATTATGTAGTGTCCTTCCTTGTCTCTTGTAACATTCTTTATTTTAAAGTCTATTTTATCTGATATGAGTATTGCTACTCCAGCTTTCTTTTGATTTCCATTTGCATGGAATATCTTTTTCCATCCCCTCACTTTCAGTCTGTTTGTGTCCCTAAGTCTGAAGTGGGTCTCTTGTAGACAGCGTATAGATGGGTCTTGTTTTTGTATACATTCCACTAGCCTGTGTCTTTTGGTTGGAGCATTTAATCCATTCACGTTTAAGGTAATTATCGATATATATATTCCTATGACCATTTTCTTAATTGTTTTGGGTTTGTTTTTGTAGGTCCTTTTCTTCTCTTGTGTTTCCCATGTTGAGAAGTTCCTTTAGCATTTTTTGTAGAGCTGGTTTAGTGGTGCTGAATTATCTTAGCTTTTGATTCTCTGTAAAGCTTTTGATTTCTCCGTAGAATCTGAATGAGATCCTTGCTGGGTGTAGTAATCTTAGTTGTAGGTTCTTCCCTTTCATCACTTTAAATATATCATGCCACTCCCTTCTAGCATGTAGAGGTTCTGCTGAGAAGTCAGCTCTTAACCTTATGGGAGCTCCCTTGTATATTATTTGTCATTTTTCCCTTGCTGCTTTCAATAATTTTTCATTGTCTTTAATTTTTGCCAATTGATTACTATGTGTCTAGGTGTTTTTCTCCTTGGGTTTATCCTGCATGGGACTTGCTGTGCTTCCTGGACTTGGGTGGCTATTTCCTTTCCCATGTTAGGTAAGTTTTCAACTATAATCTCTTCAAATATATTCTTGGGTCCTTTCTCTCTCTAGTCTCCTTCTGGGACTGCTATAATGCGAATCTTGTTTTGTTTAATGTTGTCCCAGAGGTCTCTTAGGCTGTCTTCATTTCTTTTCATTCTTTTTTCTTTATTCTGTTCCACAGCAGTGAATTCCACCATTCTGTCTTCCAGGTCAGAGGGTCCATTCTTCTGTCTCAGTTATTCTGCCTCAGTTATTCTGCTATTGATTCTTCTAATGTAGTTTTTATTTCAGTTATTTTATTGCTCATCTCTGTTTGTTTGTTCTTTAATTCTTCTAGGTCTTTTTTAAACATTTCTTGCATCTTCTTGATTTTTACCTCTATTCTTTTCCTGAGGTCCTGGATCATGTTCACTATCATTATTCTGAATTCTTTTTCTGGAAGGTTGTCTAGGTCCACTTCATTTAGTTGTTTTTCTGGGGTTGTATCTTGTTCCTTCATCTGGTACATAGCCCTCTGCCTTTTCATTTTGTCTATCTTTCTGTGAATGTGGTTTTTGCTCCACAGGCTACAAGATTGTAGTTCTTGTTGCTTCTGCTGTCTTCCCTCTCTCTTTGCCACTCACTTATAAGGACATTTGTCATTGGATTTAGGGCTCACTCAATGAATCCATGATGATCTCATCTCAACAGTCTTACTTTAATTACATCTGCCAAGACTCTTTTTCCAGATAAGGTAAAGTTCACATGTTCTAGATGGTGGACATATATTTTGGAGGACTATTCAACTCCTTATCCTCTGGAATGTAGGTACCATTATCACTATTTTATTAAGGATGAAACTGTAGCATTTCATGTTTGACATAAAAAAATATATCATAGCTTTTCTGTGTCAAAGTCAGGTTTAAATCCTGCTTTTTTCAAACTCCAAAGCTTATTACATGAAACCCCTTTTAACGGTTCTGATCACCAATCCATTTCAGTGTGTGTTGTGTTTAGATTCAGGAGGAAGTCTCCACACCTCTGACATCAGCTAGGTATGCTAAAATTCAACTCAATTCTGACACTATCTACCTGGATGTAGCATCTGATCTTGCAGGTTAAGGGCTCAGTCCTACAAGACTGCCATCTCCCAACACACTTCAGATGCCAATCACAAGTCCATGTTGTTAACTGTGCTTCTCACTGACCTAGTATAGATTGGAGGTTGTAATGAACTCCTCCTTGTGTTTGATTAATTTGCTAGAGCAACTCACAGAACTCAGAGAAACATTTTACCTACTAGATTACTGGTTTATTGTAAAAGGATATAACTCAGGAAGAGCCAGATGAAAGAGTTTCATAAGGCAAGGTGTGTGGAAAGAGTCATGGAGTTTTCATGCCCTCTGCAGAAGGACCACTCTCTCTGTATCTGTGTGTATTCACCAAACCAGAAGCTCTCTAAACTCTGTCCTTTTGAGTTTTTTATGGAGGCTTCATTGCATAGGCATGATTGATTAATTCATTGGCCATTGATGATTGATTTAACCTCTAGCCCCTTTCCCCTCCTTGTAAGTCAGGGAGTGGGGGAGGTAGGACTGAAAGTCCCTGTCTCCGGTGATAAGGATGCCTTCTACCCTCTTTTTCAAGGAAGGGTACCCTTCACATGAGAGATTTATCTCTTGTTTCAGGAGGAAAAAAGGAGAGTCAGAGTGTCCTTCTTATGCTGGCTTTTTCTCAAGTACCTTTATTTCAAAATAATCAATATGCAAAAGTAGCATACTTGGGATGATATATTCTAAACGCCTATAGCCACAATACAAAATTATTATTTTCCTAAACAGAAGAAAGCTTAAAATGTACTGTTTACCTTATTCACTTGAGTAAATAGAATTTTATTATTATTTGGTTGTTTTTTCTTTGACTATGTATCCTCTGAAATTTTGTAATCCTGAGTGATTCTTTTCTTTTGTAATTCACATTTAAATCTAGATGCTTATTTCCAAAACACTGATATTCAAAGGAGCCATTCTGAAAGACTGATTCTGTCTTTGTTTAAAAGTCTTTTTTCAACAATTTTGGTTTAACAGATAGAAAAATATACGAACTGGAAAAAGAAGGGGAAAAAATGGAGCAGGGAAAGAAACACAGTGTTAATAGTGGTCAGCAAATTAAAGCTTGTTATATGATAATTACATGAAATGCAGTCAGCAAATTACATTCCAAAAAGAATGTAATTTTAGGTATGTTATCAACATATCAGTAACTGGATGATGGGTACAAAAATATTGTACTGTGTAATCAACAAAGCAAAGCATTTTTCTTGTCATTTTTTAAAAACTCCACATTTTCACAAGACTTTAGGATATAAGAAAGCTTCCCAAAGATGAGAGAAATCTACCCCATTCTTGTCCCTACCCCCACTTTTCCCATAAATGTGTTTCCATTTACAATTAATATACCAGGTATAATAAATCTCATGCCACAAACCAATTGTACAAATAAAATTATTTCCCCCATAATAAAATTAATTTCTATTTTAAACCCCAATTCCAGCAGGATTTGAAAATTTAGGTTTGGCCAATTCAAGGACTCAGTGATTTGGGAGTTCTGCCACTTGACTTACCCTGCGTTTTATTCGAAAGCCTCTTGGGAGCTATTTGATTGCTAAGGTATTGGATAGGAAGATATCTACCTGGCCCTCAGTCACTGTTCCCTTCTCCATGCTGAAATAAGCACTATTTCTTTAATAAACATTTTGTCCATCCATGTACATAACAGACAACCTAAGTTCCATCTGTTGTTTGGTCACTTATCTATAGCTACATCCTTGACCACTGGCTTCTCAACTCTGGCTCTCTCTCAAGTATGGCTTTTCTTGGGCATTCAGGTAGCACATCACTATTTTCACACTCCATTGGAGTTCAGGGATTGCTGATATGTCACAGACCCATTTCCTATGTATCTAATGTGGCCATCTCTCTTTTCTTGCTCTTAAAACATGCTGTTCATGCAGGTATTGTGTGGAACTGGCTATCTTCCTGGTTCTCCCAGGATGTCCCCTGCTCTTACAGCCTCTGAAACTACATGGAGTTCCTGTCATCCCTCTCAATGTCTCACCCTACTGTGGTTGGAAGGCAGGCACAGGGTCCATTCTCTGATTATTTTTACTCCCATAGTTAACCTAACAAATGTTTATCTACCATGGGCCAGATAGTCTTTGATATCTGTTATGAAGGGCAAAAATATAATGTTCTGAATCCTGTAGGATTTAGGAAGGTGAATCCCAGTGGTTCAAATTTGTGCATTTCAAATTATTTTTTCCACTAAACACTATTGTCATGCCATTAGTTTCAAAAATCCAAAACCTTTGTCAAAACTCATTGGACTACACATTTAAAAAGAGGATGCTATATTTTATGTAAATAATACCTCAATAAAGTTAACTTTAAAAAGACAGCAAACACTCAAATTTAGTAAATAAATCTCCATATTTATTAGTTATTTTTCTCTCAGGCAATTAGTAGAGAATACCCTTACCACTGCCTTATTTGTGGAATGTAATATTTGAGATAAGAGGATGCAGGAGAAGAGAAATCTCAAAATAATATCTTATGCTATAATATTAATAACAGTAATAATAGTGGGATGAAAACTAAACTCATAGGTTTCTACTGTGTGCCAGAAAATAGTTTCTATCAGTTAATCTTCACTATAATTCCATCAAATAGGTGTATGATTGGCTAGGTTTAGAAGATTAAGAGGGTATGTAAAATCATTAAGCTTTTTTGTGGTGAGGAACGATTTAAAAGCAGACAGTCTAACTTCTGAATCTTTACTCTTAACCACTACTCTATACCAATATTTAAAGCTAATTTTTCTGGTCAAAGCTACAATGATAATGCAAATGAAAATAACGATGATGAAAACATGATGATATTGTCGATTTTTAACATTGATACCCCTCATTCTTAGTGTCTAATGTGCATTTTATCCAATTATTGCTCACAAAACTCTTCTGACAATGTTATTGTTATTATCTTAATATTTAAAATGAGAAAACTGAGGCTCAGGGAAGATAAAAAACACACTTGAAATATACAGCTGAAAAGTATTACAAGTTAGATAGGAATCTAGGTTTGATTGGCATCAGAGCTCACTCAACCACTTTGTTGTAATTCTCTCAATAGCTTGTTTTTCCTCTCTCTTTTTGAAATAAGCACATATTTCTAGTGTTATCATGTTTGGATTCCCATACTGAATAACTTAACAATATTCCATTATTGTTTTTCATTTGTGATTGTTAACTAAATAATAAGTGTCACTGCTTTTTCAAGAAAAATACATGCTGTCATCTTGTATAAAGATGGGGGCTGAGAAAACGGGAAAAAAATAAAACTCAGCCCTTTCTGAACTCTGGTTTGTATCACTGTATTCAACTCCATATGCATGTTCATCTATCCATCTCTACCTCATACCTATCTCTATCAGTAGAACTGTTCAACGTCTGTATAATTGTGTTGTGTTAAGACGCATGAAGATTGAAGGAGAAGCAAGTAGAGAAAAGTGATCACTTTTATAGCTCTCTTTTTTCTTCCTTACTACCAGTTGATAAGTAATGTTTTATAAATACTTCTGGAATCTACAAATGCACATAAACTCACAAGCAATTATTTGCTAGTCTCCCACGGGTTCTTAGTCCTTAGTGTGAAAACACATTGCTCTACAAATTCAAGAGTCTCAGGGAAAAAGGGAAATGTGAGGCTTATGAAATAACTCCAGTCATGCTGTTCAGACCCTTGCAGGGAATCCATGCTGGTAGCAAAGAAATGTTGGCCAGTGTTTGAAGGTCATAAGAATGTCAGGTAAACAGGAGCCAACAACTGGATCTTTGGGTTGGACATGTATATTTGGGACTAAGAAATTAGAAAGCCCTTGAGGGTAGAATAGGGGAAAAAAAGGAAAGCCTGAGAAATCCAAGTTGAGCTTCGATGCTCTTCAGGCAGGCATGAAGCTAGAGGCAGTAGCAAAGCTTAATTTAAAAGTTGTATTTTCAGAGTTATTTTCTTTAATACTGCTTAACACTATAATTTTATTAGCCACTGGACAGAGACAAAGATGATTTCAGCAGCTCAGTGTAAACTGTACATGTTTTAGCAACTCCCATGAAAAGTCACCACATTGTAATGACATGCTGCCCCATACATCATCAGAGAGAAAACTAGTTTTGTTTTAGGAAGAAAATCATGCTCACCCAAGAATATTTCGTATGTACCTATTATTAGAAAGATCTCTATAGCCTCAAGGCTAAGATCCTTTTAACCCTCCAGTAGTGTTCTAAAAATTTGTAACCCTGAAAATGTTTCAACAATTTAACTTTACTTCAAAATTTGAAAACCTACAGGAATAAATGGTTTTTCCAGGGGCTGCTATTAGTATAAAAATATGTCCAGTATATAAAGAGCATATGCCCACATGTTTAAGTTAACATTATTTATTTTACATAAGTTTTATATATGAAAAACAAATTCCATTCCAGAACCCAAGTGAAGCAGTGATTTGGAAAGGGGAATTTTTTAATAAATTCAAATTAAAGGTTTATCAGAGTCATTACGCTTTTTCTACTTTATCAGGCTACAGCATTGTGAAAGGAAACTATTAGGATACAGTAACTGTAAGAGTAACCAGGAGAAGTGGTTGGGGGAGTCTGAGAAATAGTGAGAAGGTGGTAAGCTCCTGTTTCTATTTACTAAGTAAACCTTTGACTGCCCAGTAGGTCCATGTATTTGACCAATAGCAGCTAGGATATATGGTTGGAACATTTAGATGAAACTGCATCAGTTCAGCATTTTTGCAACTACCAATCAAGCCATCAGATTCAACAGTGCATCCTATATGCCATTGCACAGGTGTATGTCAGTGATAAAAAAAATGCTGATAACATGACTTACCTAGGTTATGGAACATTAAACTTATGAGACCCTAGAGGCCGGGAAACAAACTGCACTTTATTGCTCTCTCTTGAAAGGTTTTCCTTATTTATACCTTTCTTTTCTTGCAGAATGGGGAAAAAAAAAGTGAAAGTCAACAGTCAACCAGAATGGTTTCAGGTCTGTGGAACCCCCATACCTCCTTTAAGCCTTTATAAATAAAAACATAATATGGGTAGTTCTCAAATAAAAATAGCACTTCAATTAATACTCATGAAGAAAATAGAAATATGTACCCCCATCAAATTATTGTCCTAAATTTAAGTGGCATTTTCTTCTCTGTGGAATTGCCTTTAATCATCTAATGAAAATATAGCAAATGGCATCTGGTTGCCACAGCAACATTTTTTTTTCTTACATATAGTTAGACAATTTGTTTTTCATTTTCTTGGCTTTGTTTTAATAGGATAAAAGTCTCTCTAATAAGTGCGATTTTGCAATTTCACTATCCCAGTTTCTGGGTTTGCTTCATTATAATGAATAAATTTGAAAAATGATATACATCCCAATAATGGAATATGTTCGTACTTAATTACTTGGTGGTGTTATTTTGAAGACATAATGCTGCTGACAAATATAGTGGTTTCCTGCTTCATGAGGTAATTAATAGTGCTGTTTATTGTTCTATAAGTTTTCTCTTTTGTCAGACATAATTCGTTAAGTAAATTAGATGCTAAAATGCATTTGGACTTAACAGATACCAAATAATAAAGTATTAACAAGGATTTAATGATACAGAAATAGCTCTGGGAAAAAATAGTACTCTGATGCAAATAGTTGCCATGGTGAGAGCTTGAAATCACTGTGTGATTTTTTAAAAAAATATATTTTAAGAACATGTGAATTTTACTAACATTGAAAAAAACCTAGACTACACTAGATTAAAAAAAAACACTTAGATTTATTTTTCAAAGTTTTCATGTTTCTATTTCATATCAACCATATGAATATTGACTTGCAGAAATGTTTACTTACACATATGATAACTATATCAAATGGTACAAAGCAATTCATGTGTTGCTTGGGTGATTGGACTAAATGAACTTTGTATCATTACCAAAATCAAGGCTCTATGACATATAAATATATAATTATATTGATATGATTATATGATTTAATAGATCACAAGCAGGAAAATTAACAGTGTCAAAATCAAGATTAATCATTAGAAATACCTAGAGAAATTATAAAACATAATTAAAAGTTTATCAAAATACTCAGTGTCAAAAATACAGTAGACACTCAAGAATTTGTTACATGAGAAAATAAATGATCTAATAATGCCATTTACCAATCTTCATTCCATAATATATGTTGAATCCCTGCAATGTGTAAGTTTTTAGTAATATTTCCCTTCAATATGTAAAGTTTAAAATAGTAGAAGATATATTATCTAAACCTAATGAATTACCGGAGGGGATACAAATCCTAGTGTTAAAAAGCAACCATTACCAATAAAGAATAATAATAGACAATGGATGGCCACCCATTACTTTCACAATGCAAGGCAATACTTCCTAAATCAAATGGAAACTTTGGAAAAAGTCATCTAAGAATACTGCCTTATATAGAGGAATGATTCAATGACTATGTCAAATGGGTCAAATTAAAATAAGTCCATGGATATGCTCTCATATACTGGCACTTAGAAGGTCCTGCATTTTAACTTTTTTAAAGAATCTACAGATGGGAGAAAACTCTACCTCCACACTCTTTCACATTTATTTATAAACTATTCTCTGTTTTCACTGACTAATAGATTGCTCTCAAATAATCTTGAATTACTAGTGATTGGTTCAGATACAAACAGACACACACACACAGTTTAGCTAATCTTTTAAGTAATAATGTTATTTGGTTAACATTTTCTTACTGTTTAAAATTTACCTATCACATTCTTGTCAATTCATTCATTTGATATCTATAGCAATCCTGAAAAATATCATAATTTCAATTTTACAGATTGAGACTAAGAAGCAAAGTAGTTAAGTGTCTGAACCAAGGTAACTAAGGACTCAAACACAGGTCTTTTGATTAGAGACCCCACATGCTTGCAAATCTAGCCTTTTTTTCATGTCACATAGGTTCACATACTGTATTTTATGATTTGAACTCTAAAATGGGGAGAGGTTTGCTTTAAATTTACATATAAAATCCAGTGACCACACAAGGTGACCTGAAGAATTGGTGAAACAGTTCTTGCAGGTAGCTGGGCAGATAATTTTTTTCCAAGTAGAAGAAATGCAAAAACCCTGGGAAACAAGAAGAAACAGAGCATTGTGAAATGGACTGCTTCTGAGTTTTAGGAGAATGAATCAGACAGGTTATTGTGGGAGAGGCAGATTTTGTAGAACCTCATATGCTGTGTATTCAAGTTTAATCTAAGTGAGGTGAAAAGACAATGGGGTGTTTTGAGCAGAAGTATGTCATCTGACATGTTTTAAAAGATTCACTCTGCCTGCTGTGTTAAAGAAATTAAACAAATAATTCATTTGAGAGATGAAAGAGGCTTGAATAATGAGGATAGGGTGGAAGATGTGAAAAGGGTCTGGAATCTAAGTATGTCATAAAGGTAGAGATGGTAGGGTTTATTGATTCATAAAATGTAGGATACTTGAGTAAAAGAAGAATCAAGAATAAGTCCAAGATATCTGGCCTGAGCAAATACAAAAATTGGCTATTTATTGAGACAAAAAAGAGGGTGGCAGAGGCAGATTGTGATGGGATTGAGGGCAGATTGGGGGCTTAGTTTTTAACATGTTAAGTGTGAAACACAGGTTATATATCAAAGTGGACAGTTGAGCAGGTAGCTAGATATTTGAATCTGAAGTTCAGGGAACAAGTCAGAGCTGGAAATGTAAATTTGGGTTTGTCAGTATATTGATGGCATATAAAACTATGAGATTAGATAAAATTGCCAAGGAAATAAATTTTGATTTTAAAAAATGAGAAAAAAGTTCAAGGATTAAGCCTTAGAGAGATTTGGGAGATGATGATGAACAAAGGTTTGTGACAAGGAGAAGTCATTAATAGAAAATCCTGGGGAATGTATTGCCTTGGAAATCTAGTGAAGAAACTATTTCATGGGGGGAGTGATCAAGTATGTCAAATGCTACTGACAGATAAAGTAGGGAAAGAGCTGAGAACTGATCATTGGATTGACATTCAAGGACATCACTAGAGACCTTGAAAATAACAGTTTGTTTAAAGTGGGCATTAAAATCTGACTGGACTGGCTTCAGAAAATAGTGAGAGGACAAAAACTTTCAGACAACACGTATAGAAAAAACTTTTGAGTTTTGTTCTAAGAGGAAGGCAATAAATGAAGTTGATGGTGATGACGGTAAGTAAAATCAAGAGGTTTTATAGATATGAAAGGTATTGCAGTTGAGCATATTTGTATCACCATAATAAAGATTGAATTGAATGAGAAAATTGATGCTGTAGAATAAAGAGAGAGAGAAATTAATAATGCAACACCCACTCACATAAGAGTTTCGCCTATGACACAACCATACAAATTACTACTTAAAGTTTCCAAATACACTGAGTTTTTTCACATTTTAACATTGTTCACTCCCAGTGTATTTTTTTTTCCTGTATTTTTTTTTTCACTTGGTAAACACATATCTACATTTCAAGACTTAGACTAAGCATACTCTCATTTTTGTGTGCCAAGTGTCTTCAATATGCTCAGTAACTCCCTATGTGTATTTCTATTAATAGTACTTATAATACTTTATTGTATTGTTTACATATTTATCTCCCTCTATGAAACAATACGCTCTTGAGAGAGAATCTTAACCATCTTAATTTTCTCCCTACTCCGTCAGACTACATTAAGCATAGTAGGTGTAGAACAAATATACTTTGATTAGATGAACTGAGACATAAATCTATGAATTGATTATTAAATAAATAAAATTCTCAAACCTCATAAACTTATAATCACAATAAATATATATTTACCCACTAAATTGCTGTAATATTGAGAGACATTTTTTGGTATCATAGAGATAAGATTTTAGTTACATATGTTTAAAAAGACAGAAATTTAATAAACAAGTGTGCATGATTTAATCAATACATAGATATCAGATAAATTTGTACTAATTACTGGTATTTCAAGTTCAAGTTCACATCATCTTCCCATTTATGATTTTCTAAACCATCCTAGACTACAGTGATCTCTTTCTCCTCCAAACTTGGCAAGTACTTATAGTCTGTTTTACTCACTTGACTATTAACTATGTACTGCCTTGTGATCTTTCTTATACTGTTACATTAAATAAATTGAATTAGTTTTTTCCCTTTAGCATTTTGCATGGTTGTTCTGTGTATCCTAACCCAATTATAATATCATAGAGAATTTTAATTTATGAATCCTGTCGGCATATACTTATTGAATGCCTGTGCTATGCCAGGAACACTTCCAGGTATTGAGATAAATTTTATAAAAACAAACAAACAAAAAAATGAACTTTTCCAAGAGTTACATCCAACAGGAGATTAATGCAATAAATATACATAGCAAATGCTAAGAAAATCCAGGGGACTCATCCAAGGAAACCTCACACAAAAGGTAGGACATTTTTGTCTTAAAGGACAAGATAAAATTTTTTCAGTTGAAGAATGAAAATAAGACCATTCTTGGACAAGAGAATAGAATATACAACATGAGTGGATATTTGAGTAACTAGTAATATTTTAATATGACTAGAGCAATGTAACATTAAGCTGATTTTATTTTAATTCTCAATTTAAATTAGGTTCAATTTATCAATCCACCACCACCATTCAGCTACCTCTGCCATGACACACACAAAATAGAAAATTGTAGTTAGTTGAACTAGTTTGAGAGAAATACTTGACCTTTTAAGTAATATTCTGAAAGATTTTCTCTCACTCATAAGCTAAAATCATCATATTAGCATATTAAAATCTGATATTAAAGGATTTAACTGATGGAGTTCTCCCTTGTCTTGAGAAGAGAATCTCTTCTTTGTTGGAGTAAAGAAGAAATAATATATGCAATAGGGGAAAGAATCAGAAAACCCCACTCCTTTTTCAAGCCCAAGGCATTTGAATGAAAATTTTAAAAGTAAGTAGGTAAAGCTGTCAAAATTCAACTACTGATTTCTGCTCTCTGGACATCTATTTGGAGGATATGGATAAGTACACAAGCTAGTTAAGCATTTTCAGGCAAGACGTTGTGATGGAAGTTAATTACAAAGGTTTGAAGATAGAGGTGGTTAGCTTCTGTGGCTTAGAAGTGAATTATCAGACCACTGGACTGCATAGCTAACTTGGCCAGGACCTGGAAGCCTGTAGACCCTCCGTGGTCAGGTGAAATGGGAAGAGAAAGCTAGGGAGAACTAACTAGCCACGAGAGATTAGATGACAAGCCATCCCAGCCACAAATGCCAATAGAACAAGGAACACACAGGTGGACATGGAATCAAGCATCAGAGATCCCAGGGGTAACAAAGGATTCCTTTTATTTATTTTTTCTTCTCTGATTGGTGTGGCAGGACTTCCAAAACTATGTTGAACAAAAGTGGCATAGAGTGGACATCCTTGTCTTGTTCCTGATCTTAGAGGAAATGTTTTCAGTTTTTCACCATTGAGAATGTTGTTTGCTGTGTGTTTGTCATATATGACCTTTATTATGTTGAGGTAGGTTCTCTCTGTCCACTTTCTGGAGAGTTTTTATCATAAATGGGTGTTGAATTTTGTCAAAAGCTTTCTCTGCATCTATTGAGATGATCATATGGTTTTTCTTCTTCAATTTGTTAATATGGTTTATCACATTGATTGATTTGTGTATATTGAAGAATCCTTGCATCCCTGGGATAAATCCCACTTGATCATGGTGTCCGTTCCTTTTAATGTGTTGTTGGATTCTGTTTGCTAGTATTTTGCTGAAGATTTTTGCATCTGTGTTCATCAGTGATATTGGCCTGTGTTATCTTTGTCTGGTTTTGGTATCAGGGTGATGGTTGCCTCCTAGAATGAGCTTGAGGGTTTCTCTCCCTCTGGAATTTTTGAAAGAGTTTGAGAAGGATAGGTGTTAGCTATTCTTTAAATGTTTGATAGAATTCACCTGCGAAGCCATCTGGTCCAGGACTTTTGTTTGCTGATACAGTGTATTTCTAAGTGGTCACATAACTAAGGATTCTCAATGAGGGGTTAATCACCTACTAAAAATATCAAGCTAGCACAGACTCTAAAGAAGAGAGAATTTTATGTTATTACATTAAATGGCATTATTGTAGGTAAGATTGTTCATATTTATTTATTTGTTCTTTTTTCATTTTTATTTTTGTCCAGCACCTAGTCCTGGAAATTCATATAACACGGGCTCCATAAATGTTCATTAACAAAGCCATCACCTCACAAATTTATTTTTTTCTTTCTGATAAGAACATTTAAGTTTTATTCTCTTAGCAAAATTCAATTATACAATACAGTGTTATCAGCTATAGTCACCATGTGTTTCATTAGATCCTCAGGCCGTATTCATCTTATAGCTGAAAGTTTGTACCATTTAACCAACCTCTCCCTATTTCCCCCACCCACTGTCCCTGGAAACCACTTTTCTACTCTCCATTTCTATGAGTTTTTCTTTTTTTGATTCCACATATAAGTTATACCATGCAATATTTGTCTTACTCTGACTTATTTCACTTAGCATAATGCCCTCAAGATCCACCCATGTTGTCAAAAATTTCCTTCTATCTCATGGCTGGAAATATTTCATAATATACCAAAGGCATGAACTGTTGAGGAATACACGTCTGGAAACAAACAAAAGGTCTTATCGCTTTTAGTGTATGCGTTTTTCTATATGTGAGTTTGCTAACAAGAGCAGAACTAATAGTTGTTGCTGTTTTAATTTGTGTTTGTTTTAATTGTGACTGTTGCTTTGTCATTCCGGTGGTCATTCCGTCTTCCACACAGTTTGTTCCACAAGGACGGCTCTTGAAGTTGAACTTTCCCTGGTATTGTTTTGTGTGGAGTGTAATGCTGCTTTTTCCTTCAAATGGAAAAGAAAAACAAAATTTTCCCCTTTGATTGAAAAAAAAATTTGTTGTACTTGAAAAAGGAGTGAAACAATTTCATTCTTGTCTTAGTTTAGACTGCTATAACAAAAATAACATAGACTTGGAGGCTTAAACAACAAAAATTCATTCTCACAGTTCTAGAGGTTGGAAAGTCCAAAATCAAGGCACTGGCAGATTTGGCCTCTGGTGAAGACCAGATTCCTGGTTTGTGGATGGTCATCTCACTGTGCCCTCACATGAAGGAAGGGGTGAGAGAGCTCTGTGGGGTCCCTCTTATAAGAGCACTAATCCCATTCATGAGAGTTGCCCTCATGACCCAACCCTCTCCCAAAAGCCTCACCTCTGAATGCCATCACATTGAGGAATAGGTTTCAATACATGAATTTTAAGGGGCACAAACATTTGGCATATGGCAATTTTGAAACCCAGATAAGCTAAAAACAAGTATCTTGTTAGCATGGCCCTCCATAAACACTCACCTATTCCCCTGATATATTCCAATGTTATAGAATCTGGGCTTTTCCAAAAATAAGAAATATATTTTTGACTTGACCAAGAAATTAAAAGTCTCTTACTAAAAGCATTCATTTTTTGAAATGATAATTTGTACAACTTCCTGCTTATCACTCACTTATACTACCAATTTATTTGTTGTTGTTGTTATTCCCTTTGTTAACAAAAATACACTCCTCATAACATTCCTTTTAAAAAACAATTACGGTAAGCCAACACGGATACATGCTACATTCGGGTACAAAATACTAAATGCTGTATCCCTTATGATCTATAACACTGGAGACAAATTAATAAACATAAACGTATTTGTGATTTTAATCATAGCTGTGATTTTCATTGTCATTTTCAGTTCTCAGAAGTGGTGGAGTTCTGCAATGGTATAGTTCCCCACCCCAACCTCCCAGAATAAGATATATATTACAGTAAGAAAATGATGTTCATTGGAATGAGGGAGAATTAAATATAATAGTAAGATTCAAGCTGGATGATGAATATACTTAAACACTTTTTCTTTGTTTGAATTTAATTGCTTTTAATTACACTCTGCCTTGCTTTATTGATCAGTGGTCCTTTGAAGTGATACTTGAAAAGAGAATTCTGAATTATTCTTTCAAGAATATCCTGATGCATATATCAACCTCGGTGAATTTGGACTTTTTTCTCTCTCTTAGAATAATAGATGTCTCACTACATTGGAAATTCAATTAAATGACATGTTAAATGCATACTGTAACTAACTGAATTCATCATGGTGTCTGATTTTTGTGGGTATCAAATAGCAAAATGAATCAAAAGTTGTAGAACAAAGGTGACATTTTTCAAAGTCTTTCCAGATGTTTCTACTTTCTTTTTGTGCTCAATTTTCACTTCAAGTTCTGATAAAAGTGCCTTATAGTTAGCTGCCTTGTTGAAAGTTTCTTGTCTTGGCACCTATTGCTCTTAAGACCATGTTTCTTTTTAAGGATAAAGATACACAATTTAATACTTGCAGTAGCATGAGAGTTGGAGCCCTTGTGATGACTTTGGATAAGAGATTAGTCTTTGTCAAAATGTCTCCACTGTCTGAGCCTCTACATTGTAGGGGGGGGACTCCTCTTAGTCTTTAGGTCCAAGAGCCATTACATGACAGTCCATTTAATGAAAGATCACATCTTCTTCTACAACTTAACTGAGTCATAGGTATTAAACCTATATGGAATAAAATAAATAAAAACTAAATTATCCTTTTAGTTAGTCCATTGATAGTGTCTTAATCACTGCTATATAACATACTTTTTTGCAAGTTTGAGAAGGATACAGAAAACATGTTCATGATAGAATATTTAGGAAATGCAGAAAACTAAAATTGAAGGACTTTTTTTCTTTATTAAATGTAATTCTCCCTCTTAGTGGTAATGTCTATAAACTAAATTGTTTGCATATGTCTTATTTATTAATGAGCAAATTTTACAATATGATATTAATATCACATTATAATCCTATACTTTAATTCTTTTATTTTTACCTAATACATAAAGAATATTTTCCTATGTCATTGAATAGTCTCATACAACATAATATTTAATAGCTATACAGTATTACATGGTATGGTTTTATGATAATTTATTAAATCTTCTATAGGTATGCATTCAATTGTTTCAATTTTTTCAGTGAATTAAATTCTTTAATAAACATTCTTATGGAGAAAATTTTCTGTCTTTCTAATTATTTCTTTAGAATGAATCCCTAACAGATGACTCTCTGAGACAAAGTATAGTGAATCCTTTTAAGACGTCCAATGCATTTTGTTAAACTATCCTCAAAAAGTATATTTTTCCAATATATACTCCCAGTAGAAAAATTTGAGAGTATCAACTACTCAAAACCCTCACAATGTTGTATGAAATTTTGAAAATTTATACATTATTAGTGGAAAATATTATCCTTATTTCCTTGACTGCTAGGGAAGGTGAATATATCTTGGCTAAAAAGTAGTTCTTATTCTCTGTGATTTGGGACAATTGAGAAGTATACCATGAGCAAATTTTATAGGTGAGAAATGGAGCCTGAGGAGTGATACAAGGCAAGGAGAGTGGAAATGTCCTGAAATTATAATTTTCTAATATTTTTGTATGGAAATCTTTTGTCAACAACAGCAAAAATGTATGAAGAAGCATAAATCAATGGTGGTTCTGTTTGAAGTCTAAGTGATGATTCTGCAGTATCTTCCAGCACCATCGTTTCTGTTCTGCATCCCCCATCCCTGAGGAGGTTCTGGAGATATCCCTGTAAAGCCCTCTCCTATGGATCAGCTGTTTTCCATGGCTGAGACACTCACACCTAATTCCTGTGTGGGGCAGCAGAGGAGGAAAAAGCTTTTCAATCAAAACTCTTTCCTGAGGAAGAAAGTACCTTTCAAATCAAAAACCAACGACTCTGGACTTCCCTGGGGGTGCAGTGGTTAAGAATCTGCCTGCCAATGCAGGGGACATGGGTTAGAGCCCTGGTCCGGGAAGATTACACATGCCACGGAGCAATTAAGCCCGTGCGCCACAACTACTGAAGCTCGTGCACCTACAGCCTGTGCTCTACAAGAGAAGCAACCACAATGAGAAGCCCCCACACTGCAACGAAGAGTAGTCCCTGCTTGCTGCAACTGAAGAAAGCCCACGTGCAGCAACAAAGACCCCAAACAGCCAAAAATAAAAATAAATAAAATAAATTTATAAAAAAAAAAACCCAACGACTCTGATGTTAGCATCTACACATGGCTGAACGTACAGCCTTGGGAACATTTTTGCTGTAGTTTTTGAGAGGCTCCATTTTCTTCTTTAATATTTTTAAGTTTTTAATAATGAAATAGCAATGAGAAAATTGAGTTGTAAGGAAAACTCATCAAGTAGGAATTAAAGCAGTCAGATATTCCAAACAGTTAGGGAAATTAACCCACTGACCTGTCTTATTCAAACATGAACTTTGCCAAATTAGCACTGTCTCTTGAGAATGTGTCATCAGAGATCATTTCAGGAGACACTGATCATATGACATAAGCAGAGAGAACTGTGTGTGTTTGCTTGGTTAAACCAGAGGCAAATCCCAGGGGTCTATGGGTCACATCTAAACCCACAGCCTAGTTCATGCAACCAAGTATTTGGTGGTGCAGTGTTTATGTGAAAATTAGTTCACACTACTCTAACAGATTTCACAGAAAAAAAGATAGATTTCTGACTTCTTTTTTAAAAAATTGATAATCAACTGGCTTGAATTTCCATGTAGCAAACATCAGTTGTTGCTGAGAAGGGTCTCTCATCTTTAGACAGGGCATGCCTTTCCAGTTACCACAATCCCTACTACAATCTACTGCCTCCCTGACACTGAGACATAATGTCAATTGCCATTTTTCATTTTACCCACGACTGATTTTACTTCCTTTATATTACTTCTCAGACCTTCTAGGCATCTGAGTTTATGATTCCAGGCAAATATTATTAGATCATTTACATGAATCTGGAAGGAAAATAATACAGAGTGCCCCCAAACTTGAAATGATGTATTTTGAGAATGTACCAAGACATAGGAACATTTTTCATGTATTCATTAATTAATTCATTTACTCTCTTATTTATTCATTCAATATTTATTGAAAACCAACTACATACCTGGGATTGTGCTGGTTGTTAGATAATTCAGTAAACAAGATGGCTATTGTTCTTCAAGCAGAGAAAAAAAATTACAAACTTGAAATCATATATAAAGAAAAACACAGGATACTATGAAATCATGTAAGGGAGGACATGGATCTTTTAAAATAGGGAAGCAAGTCATTCAAGTACAAACAAGATAGCCAAATTATAATCATGTGACTAAAACATGATTGATGAAAAAGAGCTGTAACAAGATAAATTATAGTAATAGATCTGAAAAATAAGAGCTGCATTGCTATAAAAAGAGACCATTTTACTGGAGACCAAAAAAGATACTGTAGAACCAGAACTGAAGTAGAATATGTAATAATATATTCTATATAGTCTATATATTCAATATATAATGGAAGTGCATATATATGCATATGTATATATACGTGTACCTATGTATACACAATTATTATTTGGCAGGCACTGGATTAAATTCTATGATATGCATCATCTCACTTAATTCTTTTAAGAAACTTATGAGGTAGGCAGCATTATTATTCATGTCTTAGAGGTGAGTCCATTGAGGTTCAGAAAAGATAAACTTTTTTCAGCTGCACTGCACAGCATGCGGGATCTTAGTTCCCAACCAGGGATAGAACCCGTGCCTCTGCAGTTGAAGTGCAGATTTTTAACCCCTGGACTCCCAGGGAAGTCCTTAGAAAAGTTAATCTTACCCAAAGTTATATAGTAAATGGCAGGGCCAGTTCTCAAACACAAATTCTCTGATTCTAAAATATAAAAATAAAACAACTCAGTTTTCCATGACCTAGAAGGAATGTCCCTCAAGATCAGCTAGATGGCTTTGTTTAAAATCCAGACCCATCAATCAACCTTTTACCTAATTATTTGCATGCTCATGTAGCCTTATCCCAGAGAATGTGGTGCCCTAGATAGTAGACATACATTCCTGTTCATGAGAAAAACACATAGCATTGTAAATTCCAGGATTGACAGTTATTTATTTAATCACTCTTATTTTTTCTTGGCTACATGAGTCAAAACCCCAGAGTTTAATCAACTCTGCATGGGTTGAACCACAGAGCTTTGGGGTTTGCAAAGTTTGAAAGTATTGAACTTATACTGAGTTTAGCAACAAGTTAGAGTCAAACTTTAAGTTCAACACGTGAAGAGATGGGAATCAAAGTACCATTTAATTACATACATATATATAAACACCATATCTTCTTTAACCATTTATCTGTTGAAGGATACTGAGTAGTTTCCATATATTGGTTACTTTATTTTTTTATTTTTATTTTTTATAGAAAGAAGATATTTTATTATTTCTCTCTTTTTTTTAACATCTTTATTGGGGTATAATTGCTTTACAATGGTGTGTTAGTTTCTGCTTTATAACAAAGTAAATCAGTTATACATATGTTCCCATATCTCTTCCCTCTTGCATCTCCCTCCCTCCCACCCTCCCTATCCCACCCCTCCAGGCGGTCACAAAGCACCGAGCTGATATCCCTCTGCTATGCGGCTGCTTCCCACTAGCTATCTACCTTATGTTTGTTAGTGTATACATGTCCATGCCTCTCTCTCGCTTTGTCACAGCTCACCCTTCCCCCTCCCCATATCCTCAAGTCCGTTCTCCAGCAGGTCTGTGTCTTTATTCCTGTCTTACCCCAGGTTCTTCATGACATTTTTTTTTCTTAAATTCCATATATATGTGTTAGCATACGGTATTTGTCTTTCCCTTTCTGACTTACTTCACTCTGTATGACAGACTCTAGGCCTATCCACCTCATTACAAATAGCTCAATTTTGTTTCTTTTTATGGCTGAGTAATATTCCATTGTATATATGTGCCACATCTTCTTTATCCATTCATCCGATGATAGGCACTTAGGTTGTTTCCATCTCCAGGCTATTGTAAATAGAGCTGCAATGAACATTTTGGTACATGACTCTTGTTGAATTTTGGTTTTCTCAGGGTATATGCCCAGTAGTGGGATTGCTGGGTCATATGGTAGTTCTATTTGTAGTTTTTTAAGGAACCTCCATACTGTTCTCCATAGTGGCTGAACCAATTCACATTCCTACCAGCAGTGCAAGAGTGTTCCCTTTTCTCCACACCCTCTCCAGCATTTATTGTTTCTAGATTTTTTGATGATGGACATTCTGACTGGTGTGAGATGATATCTCATTGTAGTTTTGATTTGCATTTCTCTAATGATATATTGGTTACTTTAAATAATGCTGATTGAACATGGGAATGCCAATATCTTTTGAAGACACTAATTTTGTTTCCTTCACATATGTACCCAGGAGTGCAAATGCTGAATCATACTCAAGTTCTATTTTTAATTTTTTGAGGAGTCTTTATAATGTTTTCCATACTGGCTGCACAAAATTTACATCCCCCCGAGTGCACAAGAATTTCCTTTTCTCCACGCCCTTGCCAACAGTTGTTATCTCTTGTCTTTTTAAAAATAGCTATTCTACCGGTGTAAGATAATATTTTACTTTGGCTTTGACTTGCATATTCTTATTGATTAGTGATGTTGAACACCTTTTTCATATACCTTTTGGCTATTTGTATGTTTTCCCTGGGGAAATGTCTATTCAGGTCCTTTGCCTAACTTTTAACTGGGCTGTTGTTTTCTTGCTATTGAGTTGTTTGAGTTCCTAATATATTTTGGATATTAACCCCATTTTCTCCCATTCTGTAGGTTGTCTCTTCATTCTGCTGATTATTTCCTCTGTTGTGCAGAAACATTTTAGTTTGATGCAATCCCCTTTGTCTATTTTTGCTTTTGATGCATGTGCTTTTGGGCTCACATCCAAAAAATCATTACCCAGATCAATGTTGACAAGCTTTTCCTTATGTTTTCTTCTCACATTTTTGTGGTTTCAGGTGCTACAATTAAGCCTTTCATTCAGTTTGAGTCAATTTTTTGTATATAGATTGAGTCCAATTTTATGTTTCTGCATGTAGTAAACTAGTTTCCCCAGTACCATTAATTGAAGAGTCTATCCCTTCTGCTTTGTGTGTTCTTAGCACTTTTGTTGAAAGTCAGTTGACTGTTACAGTATGAATTTATTTCTGGGCTCTATTCGGTCCATTGGTATATAGGTCTATTGTTATATTAGTACCATATGTTTTAATTGCTGTCGTTTTGTAGTATATTTTGAAATCAGGTAGTGTGATAACCCCAACTTTGCTTTTCTGTTTGTTTGTTTTGTTTTGCTTGAGGTTGGTTTGGCTATTTGCAGTCTTTTGTGGTTCCATATGAATTTTAGGATTATTTTTTCTATTTCTGTGAAAAATGCCACTGGAATTTTGATAGGTATTGAATTGAATCTTTAGATTGCTTTGGGTTGTATGGACATTTTAACAATATTAATTTTTTCAACCTATGAACACAGGATATTTTTCCATTTATTTGTGTCTTTTCCAGTTTCTTTCATCAATGTCATAAGTTTTTAGTGCATAGATCTTTCACCTCCTTGGTTAAATTTATTCCTAAGTATTTTTTATGCTATTGTAAATGGAATGGCTTTCTTTATGTCTTTTTCAGATAGCTCATCATTAGTGTTTAGAGACACAGCTGATTTTTGTATGTTGATTTTATATCTTTGCGTGTACTGAATTTATTAGTTTTAAACAGTGTTTTGATGGAATCTTTAGGCTTTTTCTCTATATAAAATCATGTCATCTGCAAAATGATTCGATTTTTTCTCTTTCTTTCCAATTTGGGTGTCTTTTATTCTTTTTCTTTTTCCCCCGATTGTTCTTTCTAGGCCTTCCAGTACTACTACACTGAATAGAAGTGGTGGTCGGGGGCAGGATCTGGGCAGCAAATCTTTGTCTTGTACTTGACCTTAGAGAAAAAACGCTTTTAGCTTTCTGTAATTGAGTTTGATGTTAGCCGTGAGTTTGTCATATATGGCATTTATTTGTTGAGCTGCATTCCTTCTATACCTAATTTGTTGAGAATTTTTATTATAAAAGGGTTTTGAATTTTGTCAAATGCTTTTTCTGTATCTACTGAGATGATCATATAATTTTCATCCTCCATTCTCTTAACAAGATATATCACATGTATTGATTTGTATATGCTGGACCATCTTTGCACCCCAGGGATAAATCCTCCTTGATCATGGTGTATAATTCTTTTAGTGTGTTGTTGAATTTGGTTTGCTTGTATTTGTTAAGGATTTTTGTATCCATGTTCATCAGGGATACTGGTCTGTAATTTTCTTTTCTCGTAGTGCCTTCATCTGGATTTGATATAAAGGTAATACTAGTTTTGTAAAATGAGCTTGGAAGTTCCCATCTCTTCAATTTTGGGGGAGAGTGTGAAGACTGGTGCAAATTCTTTTTTACATGTTTAGTGGAATTCACCAATGAATCCCTCAGGTCCTGGAATTTCTTTGTTGGGAGGTTTTTGATGAGTGATTCACTCTCCTTGTTATGGGTCTGTTCAGATTTTCTATTTGTTCATGACTCGGTCTTGGTAGGTTGGATGTTTCTAGGAACTTATCCATTTGGTCTGGAGGTTATGTCTGTGGGGACCAGCCTGGCACTGGAGTGGCTTAGAAGCCAGTGGTCATGGTAGCCATCCTGGAGGCTGGACAGAGCCTATCTTGAGACTAGGCTGGCATTGGGGTGGGCCCTGATGCCTAGGGCTGCTGGTGCTGGCCTGAAGCCTGGATTCATGGAAGCAGGCCTGGTGCTGGGAGGTGGGCGGTGAGGTTGGCAGCCAGGGCCCATGGGAGCTGGCCTGGAGGCTGTCTGCAGAAGCCTGGGTTTATAGGAAGAGGCCTGATGCTGGGGTGTGCTGAGAGCCTGGAGCCACAGGAGTAGGTCTAGAGGCTGGATCTGTGGGGCCTTGCCTGGTACGGGGGGAAGTCAAGAGTCTGAATCTTCAGGAGTCTATCTGGACCCTGGGACCCCAGTGACTGACCTGGTACTGGTGAGAGCCTGGTGCTGCCAGGCACTCACTATTCTCTCCATCCCCCATGGGAAGGGTGTCTCTCCACTCTGGGCTGCCCAGGCCTGAGGGAGGGGTGACAGGGTACTGTAAAACCATCCTTCCTATTCTCTTCAATGTGATCTTTCTTATTTCTGTGCTCCACCCACATGTAATCATCTCTTACATGGATCCTTAACCTTGTGAAGGTATTGTCACATGTGGATAGTTGTTCAAGTTGATGTTTCTGAGAGAGGAGGAGTGCTGGAAACCCCTATACCTTCATCTTGCTGATGTCACTACTGAGAATTCTTAAGAGTTTCAACAGTTTTAGGTATAGTTAGATTCCAGATTGTAAAGGTCCAAGTAACATTATATAAGAAAAAAATGACTTATCTGCTTAGTTTTCAGATTATATGCATTTGTTTATTATTATTATTGTTATAATTATTATTTTAGATCTGTAAAGTGACATGTCTACCATAGGGGAATTTAGGTGTTTTTTTAATGTGCACTTTTTGATAAAATGTGTGTGCATAGCAGTATGCCTAGGGAAACATTATACTTTATTGATTGACTCAACTACATTGGTGTAGAAAATAAATCTTTCACAATAAGGGATATTTATTGTCCCATCTACAGAGAGCAGAACCAAAAGGATTGACAACATTAGAATCACTTTCATGGACATTATAGAAAAGTGGGTAAAACTTTATATAAGTCCTAAAAAAAGCTTCTTGAAACTCAATTCTTTCTGATAGATATATATACATGTTTTCAAACTACTTACTATATCTGATAGAACTATAGCCTCATAAAGGATACTATTAAATTAGTATATTACCCAGATTTACTTACTAGATGAGGCATATTTTATTAAAAATATTTAAAATGCATAATTCACTTCATCAAAGCACATAGATCTCTATGAATATCCAAATAATAAACTCCCTAAATCAAATATGTAGATAAATAATACATGTTGATACAAATAATTTCTATTATTAATTTCCTTTTTTTCTATTAATAGAATTTCACTGGTCAAAAGTATCCAGAAAAGATGAGATACTAGGACAATAGGGCAATAAAAAATAAAATATGTTCTTCTTTTATTTAGAACCATAATGTGGTCATATGAAAAATGCTGAAAGCATCTTCAGCATGGCAGTTCATAAAATCATTATGGTATATACACAGATTTATGAAGACAAGAAATAATGATAAAAAGGATATAAAAGGTGATTCGTGACTAGAGAAAACATCAAGAAACAAGAACGAAACCTTTAAAAAATAATCAAATAGAGGTATGAAGAGAGGCAAGAACTTGGGAAAACAGATAAAAAGGAATAAAAAGAGAAAGAGAAAAAAACGGATCTTCCTCTGCTTGGAATGATAATGACAGATATGTGATGATAGAGATTTCAAACACCATGATAAGTCTTATCAAGGATGAAAATGACATTGCACCTAATCTTATAGTAAAACTAGAGCACATGACATGTTTAAGTCCAATGAAATATGTCCTGACAGTGTTTATAAAATACTCATAAAATTGTTTATCCTGGAAGAAGCCCAGACATTGAAATGAGGATCCCAGACGTCCCCTCAACATATCAGCAAAGTTCAGATTAAAACCATTCCATGGGTTGCTATGAGAAATGAACATGTTTTGGTAACATTCTAAGACATAATATTGTTGGATATATATTTTTCCATGTGTCACTCATGTTTTTTTCAGAGAAGAATACAGAAGTAAATTTTGTGTCAGGCCCAGAACTCAGAATGTTCTCACAGAAACAAACCATTCACTTGTTGTTACTTGATTGCTATATATATATATATATTTTTTTTTTTTGTGGTACGCGGGCCTCTCACTGTTGTGGCCTCTCCCGTTGTGGAGCACAGGCTCCGGACGCGCAGGCCCAGCAGCCATGGCCCAGCTGCTCCGCGGCATGTGGGATCCTCCCGGACCGGGGCACGAACCCGTGTCCCCTGCATCGGCAGGCGGACTCTCAACCACTGCGCCACCAGGGAAGCCCTTGATTGCTATTTTGACCAATATTATGAATGAAAAATCAAGGAACAGATTGTAAATTATGTAGATAAGAGTATTTTTTCCATACAAATTTAATTACCTGTTTGTCAAGTTTGTGAAAAGAAATAAGGTTTTATTAAATCTTGCTGAAAAAGCCTGACCCAGGTATTTTCAAAACCTGTGTGTGTGTGTGTGTGTGTGTGTGTGTGTGTGTATGTGAGAGAGAGAGACAGAGAGACAGAGAGACAGAGAGAGGGAGAGAGAGAGAATTAAGGTTATACATGACAGAAAATTATACTTTTGCTCTTAGACCTTTTCATTCATTCCAGAATTTGTGTTATAAAAATAAACCTGTATCAGTCAGGGTTCAATCACAGAAAGGGAACTACTATAATTAGCATGGAATGTGGGATTTATTTTAGGATAAGAAGATCTATAATTACTGAAGAAACTGCAGTAATAGGGGTCAGAACCTGGGGGAGCAGAGAAAAGTCTTTGAACAGCCATCCTTGAGCACTGACACAAGTGGACAAGGGCACCTCAGCAGCCACTTGTAATCAGCTGCCAGAGTGCTTCTCAGGAGAGAGCTGGTGTAGGTGTCCTTGGGCGATGTTGCCTCTTTGTTTGGTAGTGGGCCTGGGTTTGCTGTTGTCAAGAAAAGCCCTGGTTGGAAAGAAGAGCTGAACACAGAGTAAAGGGGGGTGAGGATAAGTTGGAATTAGCCAGCCCTCTTCATCAGTCTCCCGTTACTTGTAATACATCAGATACACCTGAGGGCTCTGCTGGTCTTCCAGTTTGGACAAATATCCCAACAATTTCTCATTTGGACAACTCTACCTGAAACCATTCAGAAAAGATGGTTCTGGAAAACTTATTTCCAGCTTAGCCAAGTGGACACAATACAAAACTATCATAAAACATCATATAATAATTTGCTTCCTCAACTGTTCTCTGGTTTTCTTATTTTTTTTTTCTTTTTACTGTTCCTTAAAAATTAAAAAAAATACCCCATTTATTCAACACTTCCTAAATATGTCAATATGCTGGGTGCTAAGATACAATGATAAGTTATATGTAGAGATAGTCTCTGACATCCTGTAACTTAGTGTATGGTTTCATAGCTTGCTTATTTGAGTCAAATCTACAGAGTGGGTTGCCCTGCATGTGACAAACCTACCAAGAGAATGGAGCCAAGAGTCACATGTTCAAATACCTTCAGGGCCAAAGCATGTAATTAAACTATGCCAAGACTCTTGGCATAATGTAAGAAGAAGTAGAAGGTTTTGTAGGAACTCAAGAGTCTCCCTAAGCCTTCCAAGTATAAAACATAACTTCTAAATCTGCTAAAGGATAGAATAAATTGCCTTTACTTTTGTGTGCTAAAGAAAAAGATAGATGCAAAAATCAGCAAATAAGATATGATTTCTTTGGACAGCATGATTAAGATTATCCATGAAGGTGTTACCGAGTCCAAGCTCATTCTGCTTGCCGCGCCACAGGCCAATGAATTGGAGATGAGGTGTTGAGGCAGGGAATACGACTTTATTTGGAAAGCTGGCAGACTGAGAAGATGGCAGACTAGTGTCTCTGAAAAACCATTTTGCCTGGGTCTGGATGCCAGTTTCTTTTATAGAATCAGAGAGAAAGTAAAGTAAAAGGGCCATCAGTCTTGCAAAACATCTCCTAGAGTGACCAGCCTAGGTGAGGGGATGTGTTAGTTTCATTTTTCTTGCAGCCATTCACAGGTGGGCAGGTTTCCCTGAGGCAGGCTATTATGTATAATTATAATAACAAAAGCAATAAAAAGCAAAGGTTAAAGTCAAAGAAACAGATCCAACATGGAGTCTGATTTAGCTCTTCCCTGTTACAAAGGGAGTTAAAAAGTGCTGCAAAGAATAAATTGTGGCACTAGATCCATGATTGCTACGAGCCCACCAAAAGAGTGTTTCTACAAAGTGGGAAGCCTTCCCTATGTACTTCAAAGATATTTGAGCATAAGTTAAATCAATTTAGCAAATTTAGGGTGGGAAGGTACAGCAGCACACTTACTTTATTATCCTTATTTGACTGAAAAAATCATTAACTGTCCCCATTACCAAAAGTGGTATTTCCTCTACCATATGCTGAAGCATGAAATTGAGATGCGAATCTCTCTCTTTGCTTTCTCTTGTACATTTACTTTCATTCTGCCTAGTGATCAGGTCCTCCCAAGGCTAAACAAGGGGCAATGTCATAGCTTTTAAATCCATAGGCCAGCTGACAGAAACAAAAATAATTTCAAAAAGCTTCGTTCATGGATTTGCATTTTTGCTATATCTTTGACAGTTATCCAGTGCCCTGAGAGTAATAACAAAGGGGAAAGAAAAGAAATTTAAAAGGTTCCAGTTTTTTGTTTACTATGACAGGTTACTGAGTTAGGAAAATCTATTAGGATCCAAACAGGGAAGAATGGTGCCTCTTACTTATTCCATGGGGTCTTGACTAGATCTGATTCATATTCTAGTGGATTGGCCTTTTGTGGCCTGCTGAAAAGCCAAGAAAGCTTTGACAGCAAGAATGACTGTATCACAGATGAGTCTTCCTCTCATTTCCATCTCTGTTCTCCCTTGGGACTGTCTTCATTATGAGAACATCAAATGCATTAGCTTCAGGTTCTTGTTTCTTCTTGATTCCATGGTGCATGCTTTGACTGCTTCATCCCTTCTACCTGGAGTCTCAAAGTTATCCAGAGAACACTCTTTGTTCCTTTTCTCACACTGATAGTCTTGAGAAATCTATTGGTTTTATCAAATGCTTGTGAAGGAAACCTTGATACTGATGTCATTTGTCCATCAGAATCCGAAACAATCTGCCAACAACTTAAATACATGCATGCATACACACACACACACACACACACACACACACACACACACACACACACACACACACCATACCCATCAGGGTGAGGGTTTCTGAAGAGCTGTGGTTAATTTATACTTACAGATGAAATTAAGCTTGGACTCATGATTGGACTCTCTTCTCTGTTTTGAGAAAACATCCTTAAAAATTAATTTGGTTTGAGATAAATGTTATTTTTATAATTTTTAGGGGGTAATGAATTTTGTTACTGTTAAGAAATGCTACTAGCCAATTTTTTAAAAACTCAAGTCATGCATACAAACATAAAAATGAAAATTTACAAAATCCTGTCATTAATAACCATCATTATGACATTTGGTGAACGAGGTCTCAAACACTTGTCTATGCCTATAGACATGCACACAAAAGGTACAATGAGGTATCTATATTTTTAAAAGTTAGCACTCACAGTTTACTTTTACTTAACTTTAAACAAATGCAAAGAAACCACATGGAATAGAAGATGTATGCCTTACTGAGTCCAGAAAAATCTTTCTTTACAAGACGTATAATTTTTAGAAAACTCTTCCAAAGATAAGGAAAATATCTTGACTTCTTTATGTGGTCGGATACCTTATAGTTTAACTTTATAGTGTCTATTGACTCTGTACTATTGGAAGATGATACCCATATTCTTCCTATTGATCTATTATATTTTATTATGTCATTTTATATTGACTATGTCATTATCAAGTTTATTAGACAAAATTGTTTGAAAATTTGTTTAACTTGGTACATAAAATCATTTCAATGTCTTTCTCTGGCTTTTTACCACAATTCCCATTTTCCAATCTCATTATATTTAATATATTTTCATCATTGTCTACATTTCATCACCTGGTAATTTTTCAGAAGACAAATGCATGGGTTTGCTTGTCTTAGTCCCCAAGATCTTACAAACTTGAAAATATTTTTCTATTGCCCTTAGAATTTAAAACCAAATTGGCTGTACATAAAACCCTTGAATCATACTTTCTTTCCTTTGAAATTCCATCTATTATTTTATCTTCTGGCTTCAGAGAAACATGAGGAACACTCCAATCCATGCTGTCCATCCAAAATAATTTACAAAAGTTTTTTTTTTTTTTCTGCTTGTACATTTAAATGATATTTTCCTTCAGATTTTATTAATTTTACCAGGGTATATCTTGGTGTGATTGTTTCTACAAATTTCTGTTAGGACACAATTGCCACATTTAACTTAATATATAGGTCTTTAAGTTAGAAACATTTTATTTTATATTTAACAGTTTTTCTTTTTCTCTTTTAGATATTATTTTCTCTTTCTTAGTAACAATGTTTATGTGAATGGAAAATCTCCTTTGTCCTCATGTAGCATCCTCCTGATCTTATCATTTGTATATCACTGTTCTTTTCAATTTTGTGTAATATGTTGTCTTTAGGCTGTTATACATATTCAATTGAGCCTTGAGTTTTGCTATTTCACTTTGCATTTCCTTTCATTGACTTCTATTCTCTTCCTGAACTTTTATAATTGTTTAGCTCTTTTTGAACATAGCTCATGCTGTCTACAATTTTTGAGACTATGGATAATATTATGGGATGTGTGCTTTTCACTCATTTTTTGCTTATGCTATTTCTCACTTAACTAAAGCTCCAGATTTTGTTCATGCAGATTTTATTTTATTCATGGGACTCATGTTGGTTTCTTTATACTTTTTAATACTTTTGTAAAGGACCAACTGCCTTCTAAGTAATAATACAGGGAGTGGCAAGCATGAGTGAGGAGAAATCTTTACTTGGATTTGTTGCCTCAAACACCCTCTCATCCAATATGTTACTTTCTTCACTCCAGGGAAGAGAACATATTTCTCCTTGGTTTTTCCTGCTCAAGAGTTCAGTGTCATTATAACAAAGCCTTTCATGTTTCAGAATCTATGGATTTCAATGTGGTCCTTACAGCCTCCTCTTCCTTAGCACTTCACTTTATCTCCTGTAGTCACACTCAGCTAAAACACTTGGCCATAGACATAGGTTTTCATGTCTTCTCTGTCATCTCACTCCTCACCTGACATTTTGTAGTATTGAGCTGAGGGACATTTCCCACCTTCATAGAGGCTTCTCCATGGCATTAGATCACCTGCTTTAAATCAAAGCATCATTGAATATGCCTTTCAGGACGGTGACACTTACTTTGCAGGAAATATGCATGCTGCTGGCCATCTGAGGTACCATGTGTAAACTCTCAGCATGCTCCTTTATCACAGACATTACAGTATTTGGCAGATGTACTTCAAGGTTACTGGCTTAGGGCTATGGCATTTCCCTTGCTTTGTCAATTTATCTCTTTCTATCTCTCAGCTTTTTCCTTATTTATTATTTATTGTGGTATTCAAAGACACCAGTGGAGTAAAAAGTCACTACTTGATCATTAACATAAAATTACCCTAAATATTTTCAAATAGAAGACTATAACTTAAATACATATAAACTGATGAAACAAAGGCTTCTAATACAATTTAATTCAATCCACCTTTACTGGAACACACTGTGTTTCAGCTACTGGAGAAAGAAAACTATATTAAGGAATGAAATAAAGGGAAGGGCAGGTTTTACAAAAGGCCAAGATGGTCAGTTGACAGGGATAGTGACCCTGGAAAAGGCAGAAAAGTTGCAGAAAAGAAATTAATATGATAGCACGTACTGGCAAAACCAGTAGTATCTATTGCTTGCTATATTAGATTTATTGCCATGTATATCTCCAGGGAACACTGCTTGATAGGACCCAGCTAACATATGGCTTATAGGTTATGAAGTAACAAGACAACAACCTGGGAAGTGTGAAAAGGAGAGATGATAACCTTTTGTCTGAGACTGTCCTACAGGATAATTACCAGCTATTTCCAAGCGTTTGCATATACTTAGGGGTCCAGTGCAAACTTGGAGGCTGATTATGAACAATTCCCTCTCGTAAGGGTGAAGTCATCTACATCATCACAGAATGGAGTAAGCCATCAATGGTTGCAGGTAATAAAAAATAATCAACAATGGTCAAGTACTTCTAATATACAAGGTCTTGTTCAAAGCACTTAACTCATGTAATTCTCACAGCAGTCTTGTGAGAGGTCAACCCTTCTGTGGTCATCATTTTACAAATGAGGGAACTGAGAAAAGAGAGCATAATTAACTGTCAAAAGGATATTGAGTAAGAAAACAGTGAAGTTGAGATTGAAACCCAATTCTGACTAACCCCAAAGCCTTTCAATTCAGTCACGCTGTTAAGCAATTTCATCACATTTTTCCATGCTCTAGAGAAACCATCCCTTAAGCCCAGCTAGTTCCCTTTGTGGTGGGTACACGCACTTTTCAGAAAATGTAAAGTAATACATAAATAACTTTCATTCTCAACTACACCCTTAGAATACCTAGAAAGTAAATATCTGTTGCAGTATTTATATGTGGGGCGAGCTTGCAAGTCATTCGATAATTCCACATTCTGCTCTCATTCCTTTGTTCTACATTTTGTCGTATATTGTGTGCACAATCTTTTATGTCACATCTCTTGATTCAGTTTGTCTCTGAGGCCCCTCAATGAGGTCTGCTACTGAAAGACCCCTTTCCAGGAGCAGCAAGAAGCTGAGCTGTACACAGGTATTCAAATTAAGTAAGCCTTTCTTTATAAGCCTCCAAATACCAACATAATATTATTACACTATTTTTCCTGCAATTGTATGACTAGCCAAAATTTTATCAGCCAGAAAAAGTGAGAATTTCATTACATCTTTTGCTCAAAAGTAACAGCATAAAGTTAATGCTGTGTTGAATGTTGGAAATTTGGGGAATGTAAGAGAATGTTGATAAGCTCCATAAGTAGAAAATTATAAACTCCATATGTAGGAAGTTATTTATTTATGAGGGAAAAAGAAAACATCTTGTTTGGAAGGACTTGAAAGTCTTGACAGGAAATGTTAGGAGGTAGAATTTTGTACATGATTAAAACAGGCTATGTGATTAAAAAGGGCAAGAAGGGCTCAGGAGCTCTGCAAGAATCACAATATTCTTAGAGTAGACCAGTGACCACAAAGTGAGAAAGAGAGAAAAAGTCTTCTATTTTTTATTATTTGTATAATTAACATATGAATTGACATATTTGTATACACCTCTATGGCTTTTATCATGTATAGATTTGCATAATCACTGCTCTGATCAGATTATGGAACAGTTCTATCACCCCAAGAGATGCATTCTTGAAGCCCCTTTGTAATCAGACCTTTTCCCTCCTCCTAACTCCTGTGAATCATTGAGCTACTCTTTGTCATTATGGTTTTGTCTTTTGGGAACATCAGATAAATGAAATCATACAGTGTGCGACCTTTTGAGACTGGATTTTTTTCACAACCATAATGCCTTTGAGATCCAACTAAGTTGCCTGTGTCAGTAGTTTCAATCCAGCTTATGGCAGAGCAATATTCTTTTGTATGGATGTATTGTACAACAGTTTTATTATCTATTCTGTCAAAAAAATTTGGGCTGTTTCAACTTGTTCTTTATATATGTATATGTGTATATATATATATAATGAACAGAATATATATATTATGAACAGAGCTGCTCAAACATATATTTTCATTTCTCTAGGGTAAATACCTTGAAGTGTTACAATGGCTCAGTTAAATGGTAAATAAATGTATGCTTAACTTTGTAAGAAATTATCAAACTAAAGTAACAATATTTTTTAAATAAAACCACCATGAGGGCCAAAAGTAGAGTGTGAAATATTAGACACCAGCACTTCTCTTGACCCAGATACCCATATGTCAGACTCTTGCCAATGGGAGACATCTGGTTGAGTGAATCTACAGGGTCACAATTTTGGGAGGTTCAGGTAATTTCTGCTTGGCTTATTCTTAGCAGAATATCTCTCAACTAAGTACAGTACTCCCTTACAGTTTGAAGAATTTGTCATTTTGACATAGCAACAAGTAGAAAAAGAGGTTCGTTCCCAGCTTCATCATTTTGGAAAAGCAATAAATTATAACAGTAGCTTCAAGCACAGTATCTCCAAAGATTGTCCAAATTTTGACTCTAACACTAAGCCTCTTACTTTTATTGGCAGCAACACTGGTTCTCATTCTAGAGCAACGTCCAGGCACATTTAGAGTACTGTAACATTTATCAAGGGAGCACATTGGAGATCCAGCTCTGGGGCATGGTAAAGAAAACACCTTTACATGTTCATGGACATATCAGTGAGGAGGAGACTGCATTTCCTGCTAATCTGGTTGGATTTTGTACTTTAGGATATTGATAAGAAGCCACATAATTGAATTGCTCTTCAAGATGTAAACAATGAGTTGACATTAGGTGATAAGCATTAATGTAAATTTTGCTATATTTTGCATTTGCTCACAATTTGGGGAGAATTATATTGCCAATAGAAAGAATGAGATACATACCTCTCACTATAACATGGAAAACTTCATCTTTTGTGTTATGAAGAAATAATTGTTAATAAGTGGGTAGATTATTGTTATTAATAATAGTCAATCCTTAAGGAGTGAAGACCACATATAGAATACACACACAAATGCATTTCGTCCTTTTGACAATCCATGACAGAGAATGCTTCTATCTTCATTTACAGTTTTTTCACGGTTTTTACATCCACTGATATAAAATCGGGAAAACAAGGCCCACAGAGATTATATAATTTCCTGAATATTGTAGAGCTAGCAAGTTGTCATACAGGAAGTTAAACCCAAACACCTTGATTCCAGAATCCAGATGTTGAACAATGATGTTACGTGACTTAAAATATGTCACTTTTTACAGACTAATCATTGTGGTAGGCAGACTCCAAATTGGCCTCCAATGATCTCTATGCCCTGTAGAGTTCCCACTGATGTTAAATCAGGACAGTCCTTTGTGATTAATAGAGTATGGCAATACTGAGAATCCATTATTTCCAAGCTAGATCACAGAAGGCATTCTGTTTTCTATTTTGGTCACCTATATCAATTGCTCTGAGGAAAGCCAGGTACCATGTTGTGAAGACACCCAAGAACTGTGAAGAGAGTTCCCCATGAAGAGGAAACAACTTGCAACACCAACTCACCCACCTTTTGAGTGAACTACCTTGGAAAGGGACCCTCCAGCCCCAGACAAGCCTTCAGGTTCCTACATCTACGGCTTCAGCCTCAGAAAAGATCTGGAGTCAGAACTGTCCAACCAAACTGCTCATGAATTCTTGACTCACAGAAGTTGTGATAGGTAAATAATTACTGTTGTAAGTCATACATTTTGGACTAGTTTGTTAACTGGCAATAGATAACTAATATAATGACATATTTATTGTTCATTAATTCAAAACAATTTTGTTGACAATAAGTAAAAGTGTACTAAAATTTTGTTCAATTATTTTACCTTCTTCCCTACCATCTCTTATTTCAGATTCTGAGACAAAGTAGGATTACAGACATTCTATGTTCATGTATAGCGATACTCAATATTGGCAAGGTGTCAGTTCTTCCCAACTTTCTCCATAGTTTCAATGCAATCTCAATAAAAATCCCAGGAAGTTATTTTATGGACAGTGAAAAACTGATTCTAAAGTGTATATGAAAAAGAAAATAATCCAGAATAACCAACACAGTATTAAAGAACAACAACAAAGTTGGAAGACTGATGCTACCCTATTTCAAGACTTACTATAAATATAAGCTTACAGTAATCAGGACAGTATAGTATTGGTGAAAGAATAAACAAATAGATCAATGGAATGGAATACACAGCCCGGAAATATATAGAGTCAACATATCTTTGACAAAGGACCAAAGGTAATACAATGGAGCACAGACTGTTTCTTCAACAAATATCCAACTGGGCATCCACATGTAAAAAATTGAATCAAGACCCAGACTTAACAGCCTTCACAAAAATTAACTTAAATTGGATCACAGAACTGAATGTAAAATGCCAACTGATGAAATTCCTGGAAGATAAAATAGGAAAAGATCTAGAGGACCTTGAGTATGATGATGACTTTTTAGATATAACACAAAAGATACAATCCATGAAAAAAATAATTGATAAGCTAGACATCACTAAAATGAAAAACTTCTTCTCTGTGAAAGACAATATCAAGAGAATTAGAGGACAAACCACATACTGGAAGAAAATACTTGCAAAACACACGTCTGATAAAGGACTGCTAACCAAAATATACAAAGAACACTGAAAACTCAACAGTAAAAAAACAAACAACTAGACTAAAAAATGGGCCAAAGACCTTAACCGACACCTCACCAAAGAAGATATACAGATGAGAAATAAGCATATGAAAATATACTCCACATCATATTTGCTTTAAGGAAATGCAAATTAAAACAACAATGAAATACTACTATACACCAATTAGAATGCCCAAAATCTAGAATACTGACTTCAAATGCTGGTGAGGATGTGGCACAACTGGAACTCTCATTCAATGTTGGTAGGCATGCAAAATGGTAAAGCCTTTCTTGAAGATGTTTGGCAGTTTCTTACAAAATTAAACATACTCTTACCTTACAGTCCAGCAATTGTGGTCCTTCGTATTTATCCAGAGGAGCTGAAAACATCTTTACACAAAAATCTGCCCATGAATGTTTATAGCAGTCTTATTCATGACTGACAAAACCAAGAAGCAACCAATATTTCCTTTAGTGGGTGAATGGATACATAAACTGTGGTACATCCAAATGAACTATTACTCAGATTTAAAAACAAAAGAGCTATCAAGCCATTAAAGACACATAGGAAATTTAAATGTATATTAGTAAGTGAAAGAAGTCAATATGAAAAGGCTGAATACTGTATGATTCTACCTATATGACATTCTGATAAGGTTAAACTATGGAGACAATAAAAAGACCAGTAGTTGTTAGGGGCAGGGGAGGTGGAAAGTTGAATAGCCAAAACATAGTATTTTCAGAGCAGTGAAAATGTTCTGTAGGATATTGTAATGATAGATGTATTTGTTCAAACCCATAAAATGTGCAACGCCAAAGTGAACCATAAGGAAAATTATGGACTTGGGATAATTATAATTTGTTAATGTAGGTTCATCCTTGGTAAAAAAAAAAATGCCATTCTGGTAAATGATATTGATAATGAGGGAGGCTATATATGTGTGATGCAGGGAGAATCAGGAAACCTTTGTACTTTCCCCTCAGTCTTGCTGCAAACCTGGAACTGCTCTTAAAAAATCAAATCTTTAAAATAAAAACTTACTTACAAAAAAGAAAAGACTACAACCCAGAACAAATTTTACATCATAAAGAATATAATTTAATTTTTCCATATCACAAAATTACTAAAATTTCAATGCAAAGAGTTAAAAAAAAATAGAAGCTCAAGCACTTTATGAAGAGTAAGTGAACATTCGGTCAGTCAGCAGAACTACATGTGTACCAAACCAGTGGGGAGGGTAGTATAAATATTTGAGTTTTGTATGTTAGAGAAACACAAGAATAACTGGAGGAGGAATCTCTGCCCTCTAAACTGAGGACAGTTGGCAGGTTCATATTGCCTTCTGTGTTTCCTTTGAATGTTATTCTTGTCTTTCCAATAAGATTTTGAACACACTCTACTATTAACTTTTTAGATCATCTTCTAAGTTGGAGATTTTGTCTTCTAGAATCTAACATAATATCTGGAACATAATAGAAATTCAATAAATATTGTTGAAAAATAGTGAGTGAACAAATGAGTGGAAAAAATGAATGCTTTCTTATAGAAAGGTTAAAAAAAATTAACTCTCTATAGCAGATTGTGTTTATCAAGAAAACAATTGCAACAATTTTTCTAGTCTCACAAGCTCTTCTATAACCATGCCATGCCCCTCACAAGAGGCAGGGCTTGGATACCTTCCCCTTGGACAAGGGCAGGTCTTTGTGACTGCCTTGACTAATAGACTATAGAGAACATAATAAATGTGACTTCTGGAGTTATGTCATGAAGAGTTACAATATCTTCCTTTCTCTTGGAACACTCATCCTTGAAATCCAGCCACCATGCTGTGAGGAAGCTCAGACTGCTTGGAAAGATCATACATAAATGTTCAACAACCATTTAGTGTTGTCTTTTCATCTTGTTTATGGCTTCCTTTGCTGTGCAAAAGCTTTTAAGTTTACTTAGGTCCCATTTGTTTATTTTTGTTTTTATTTTCATTACTCTAGAAGATGAATCAAAAAAGATCTTGCTGCGATGTATGTCAAAGAGTGTTCTTTCTATGTTTTCCTTTAAGAGTTTTATAGTGTCCAGTCTTACATTTAGGTCTTTAATCAATTTTCAGTTTATTTTTGTGTATGGTGTTAGGAAGTGTTCTAATTTCATTCTTTTACATGTAGCTGTCCAGTTTTCCCAGCACCACTTATTGAAGAGGCTGTCTTTTCTCCATTGTATGTTCTTGCCTCCTTTGTCATAGATTAGGTGACCATAGGTGATATCTCTGGGCTTTCTATCCTGTACTGTTGTTCTATCATTTTTTTTTTGTCCCAATACCATACTGCCTTGATTAGTGTAGCTTTGCAGTATACCCTGGAGTCAGGGAGCCTGATTCCTCCAGCTCTGTTTTTCTTTCTCAAGATTACTTTGGTTATTCAGGGTCTTTTGTATTTCCACACATATTGTAAAATCTTTTGCTCTAATTCTGTGAAAAATGTCATTGGTAATTTGATAGGGATTGTATTGAATATGTAGAGTGCTTTGGGTAGTATAGTCATTTTCACAATAGTGATTCTTCCAATCCAAGAACACAGTATATCTCTCCATCTGTTTGTGTCATCTTTGATTTCTTTTGTCAGTATTTTATAGTTTTCTGAGTACAGGTCTTTTGAGTCCTTAGGTAAGTTTATTCCTAGGTTTTTATTCTTTTTGTTGTGATGATAAATGGGATTGTTTCCTTAATTTCTCTTCTGATATTTTGTTGTTAGTGTATAAGAATGCAAGAGATTTCTGTGCATTAATTTTGTATCCTGCAACTTTACCAAATCCATTGATTAGCTCTAGGAGTTTTCAAGAAGACAACCCTCAGAATGGGAGAAAATATTTGTAAATGAAGCAATGGACAAAGGATTAATCTCCAAAATATACAAACAGCTCATGCAGCTTAATATCAAAAACACAGAAAACCCAATCAAAAAATGGGCAGAAGACCTAAATAGACATTTCTCCAAAGAAGATATACAGATGACCAAGAGGCACATGAAAAGATGCTCAACATCACTAATTGTTAGAGAAATTCAAGTCAAAACTATAGTAAGGTATCACCTCACACCAGTCAGAATGGCCATCATCAAAAAAATCTACAAAAAATGAATGCTGGAGAGGTTGTGGAGAAAAGAGAATTCCCTTGCACTGTTGGTGGGAATGTAAATTGATACAGCCACTATGGAAGACAGTGTGGAGGTTCCTTAAAAAGCTAAAAATAGAACTACCATATGACCCAGCAATACCACTACTGGGCATTTACCCTGAGAAGACTATAATTCAAAAAGACACATGTACCCCAACGTTCATTGCAGCACTATTTGCAATAGCCAGGACATGAAAACAACCTAAGAGTCCATCAATAGATGAATGGATAAAGAAGATGTGGTACATATATACAATGGAATATTACTCAGCCATGAAAAGGAACAGAATTGACTCATTTGTAGAGATGTGGATGCACATAGAGTCTGTCATACAGAGTGAGGTAGGCCAGAAAGAGAAAAACAAATATCATGTATTAATGCATGTATGTGGAATCTAGAAAAATGGTACAGATGAACCTAGCTCCAGGGCAGGAATAGAGATGTATATGTAGAGAACAAACGTGTGGACACAGGGAGCGAAAGAGAGGGTGGGATGAATTGGAAGATTAGGTTTGACATAAATACACTATCATGTATAAAATAGATAGCTACTGGGAACCTGTGGTATAACACAGGGAGCTCAGCTAGGTGCTCTGTGATGACCTAGATGGGTGGGATTGGGGTAGGGCGTGTGGGAGGGAGGTCCAAGGGAAAGGAGTATATGTATACATATAGCTGATTCACTTCGTTGTATAGCAGAAAATAACACAACATTATAAAGCAATTATACTCCAGTAAAGAAAAGAAATATTAAAAGATTAAAATAAAAATGAAGTGCATTTTAAAATAAAAACAAAAAACAAGCAACAACAACAACAACAAAAAACACCCACTTAGGTCCTAAAGACCAATCACCACTAGCTGCCAGACATTAGAATAGGAAAGTCCGCATGCAAGAGAACACCAGCACTAGCTGTTTTTTGACAGCCACTGCATAAGATATCCTGAGAGAAAACAACCTAATTGAATGTAAATCCCCCAAATTTTAAGAAATAATAATGAACTCGAGAAGCTGACATAATCTCATTACCTGCTGGGGTTTTTTTTGTTTTGTTTTGTTTTTTGCATACAACACTTGCCTCTACACTAGGGCTTTGAATAACTCTTGCTATTATTTTATTATATGATCATCTAAGTTGTGTCTTATTCTTCTATGGAGCTAATATGGTATCTGGATCATAGCAGAAGTTTAATAAATATTTGATGGATATAAATAAGGAATGACTATATGAATTAATAAAAATGAATATTTCTTTATGTTAAGATTAAAAAGTTTTTGACAGGTTGTTTTTTTTTAAAATTTACTGTAGCAAATTTTGGGGTAGTTTATTATGCAGTAATAAGTAACTGGAGCATCCTCCTATTAGTCCCAATTTGTAGTATCTCTTGAATCCCTTTAGTAAGAAATATTTTTTAAATTGCCTTTGCCATAAATTCTTTCATGAAAAAGCAAAGAGAAATCAACCCTAAAGTATTTGGAGTTTGACATTGCCACTTCTTGACATTGTCACTTCTTAGTTGTGAAAATTTGGACTCTACCTAACCTCTGAAAGCCATAATTTCATGGTATAGAAAACTTAAAAAATTACCTGAAGTACAGTTTACCCCAAAATATCACTGTGTACCCCAAGTTAAGTTTATTAGATAGATAGATAGACAGATAGATGACATAGAGATATATAATTATTTGCCAACATTTAAACTTAGGAGATTTCACCTAGATATCTAGGTGTCTGGTTTCTTTTACATGAAATGAGTAGAATTTTTTCCTTAGTTTGGCACAGGCTTGTTACTGCTTAAAGTTTCTTATATCCACTCCCTTAAATTTATACCTTCCTATGTGGGCACTTGAGTTTATGACCACGGTTCCAAATCATTGAAGCCATATTAGACATTATTTTTATTCCACTGGGAAAGTTCTCTCAACAGCTGCTACAAAAAAGAGTTATTTTTCTTTAAGTTGGTTTCCTCAGATTTGATAAAAATTACCAAACGTGGCTTTAAATTAATTAATTTTGTTATTCATTTAGTAAAAACTTTTTTCGAATATTATGTTAGGTACTCTACTGAGTATTAAGACATCACTTTGCAAATATTAGTTTGCTTCCCAAACACAAAGTCATTTTTTTTTTTAGTAGTTCATGAATAGAACAGAATTCTCATGACAAGACTGTTGTTTCTTTTTGCTTAAAACTGAAAAATGCGCTCCAGTGGTAGAAATGAGAATTGAGCCAGGTCCAGTAGAATGTTCTGCAATGATGGAAATAGTCTATATTTGTGTGGTTCAATATGGCAGCTTTCAGCCACATGTGGCTACTGCAATTAAGGACATAAATTTTAAGTTAAGTTCAATTTCAATTAAGTTCAATTTAATTTTGAATACTCACATGACCAGACGCTATAGAATTGGACAGCACAGATCTACACTTTATTGACTTTTCTATGAACTTACATAAAAAAGCAAACCCACAATGATGCTATTGCCAGTCTCAAGTGTTCTTTTAGGATCCGGACAAAATACCAGAGACAGAATATCGATTAAAACAGATAATACGATCATAGACAAAAAATATTGGGCATTGGGTGATCATCAGTGGAAAATAAGACAATGAAATCAATCATTCATTGAGTAAAACCATCTTGCCTGACTTAATAGAGATGTTAAAAAGACCTTTTACCAAGCAAGGGCTCGCTGCCCTATATAGAAGCCAGTACCGTGGCACAGCTTTTGACAAAAGAAAAAGCTCGACTGCAAGGTCCACAGCAAGCAGAGAGGAGGCAGGACTCAAATCTCTCTCTCTGATTTGGGGCTGGGCCAAGCTTTTCTGAGTTAGAGACGGACGGGTTTGTATGTGGAAGCCCTGGCAAGACAGATTTGGAATGGAAGGACTTTAAACCAGGCCATTTATGGTAAGGTATGAAAAAGGGGTTTAACACTGGATCTTTCTGCATAATGTACCCCTCGCATCTGAAGAAGTTTTGGCTTTCGAGTTCCAGTCGTGTCTTGATCTTTGGTTTTGTTGAGGGGAGACATTCTGGTTCTGGCAATATCGCGTCAAAATTTCCTCTTCTGCGCCATGCTCCAGAAACGCGCCTTGCAGTTTTGGCTCACGGTCCTTACAAGAAAATTTTGACATTCTGTTATTAAGACAGGGCCAGTTTGAACTAATCTATGATGGAACTAGTCTAAGGCCGTTTTGACCTCATCTCCTTTAGCCTTACTTTCTAGATGAGAAAACTGAGTCCTGGCCGACCTGACTTGACCACTATTACACTAGTCTGTAGAAAAACCTGGACAGAAATTCACGCCTCCTGGTTCTTGATCACTTCTCGCCATGGATGTTTTCTGCAGCTTGTAAGCATAACCCAAATGCTTTGGCCAAGCTAAAATTTATCTATTTATTAATTTATTCAAACTGTGCACATAATACTTTTAAGTAGCGTAATGATACTTTGGGTATCATAATTATTTGGAACATTTCACAAAAATTTTAAAAAATGATGTGGGCGTCTGATCATTAATAAGCAAATGGTATTCTATACATACTTTTCTTTTTCGCTAGAAAAATAATCTGAGAGAAATAGAGATATGGACAACTCTGTCATATTCCAACTTCTCAGGTAAATGCAGCTTTCAAACACACTTCAACAGAATCCCAGTGATGCTGTTACCGTGGAGACAGCAAGCATTGGGAGAAGGCTTTAAGAGGAGAGTGCAGGAAGAGACACTCAGAGCCCTGTTTTACATGCAGAGCCATCATTTGACTCTATTTTATGCAGCACTGCGGCAATTTCTGATCATACAAGTGCAAAATGGTAACAGTCTTGACACCAGCTCTGTACGAAAGGTCATGCAGCTTTTGACTGTGCTTCTTGTCTTTTTCTTTTCTTTTTTTTTTAGAAGATGTTGGGGGTAGGAGTTAATTAATAAATTGATTAATTTTTGCTGTGTTGGGTCTTCGTTTCTGTGCGAGGGCTTTCTCTAGTTGTGGCAAGCGGGGGCCACTCTTCATCGCGGTGCGCGGGCCTCTCTTGTTGCGGAGCACAGGCTCCAGACGCGCAGGCTCAGTAGTTGTGGCTCACGGGCCTAGTTGCTCTGGGGCATGTGGGATCCTCCCAGACCAGAGCTCAAATCCGTGTCCCCTGCATTAGCAGGCAGATTCTCAACCACTGCGCCACCAGGGAAGCCCCTCTTCTTCTTTTCTTAATCAGAGGCTGTATAAGAGTAGGAGAGGTTTCCCTTTGGGTAGCCACAGAAAATACTTTAGGCACAAGGGTGTGTTGAATTTAATCAGTTCTGATACTGGTAGCTTCCAGTGTTAACCCTGAAACCCTATTACCATCATGAATGACATAATAAAACCATGGACATGTTTTGTATTTGTTAGTTTCCTCAAGGAAATTGGGAAAGAAGGAACTCAGGTAATGAATCCTTTTGTATTTGTAATGAACTTTATCTGTAAACACAATTCAGTCAATAAATATTTGTTAAGTACATTTTTTAAAATATAGGCAGAGCACCATTAGAGGAATTATGGAAGATATAAAGACGTATCCCACTTTGCTCTGAATTTTTTTTGAAAATATCAATTTATGCATCTGACTACTCCAGACTGTGAGTCCTGATTGGAAATGATGACACTGATGTCTTCATCTTTGTAAATGCAAGACTTGGCACAATGTCTGACACAGGGAAATCAGTCAGCGAATGTTTATCAAATGAAAGATCACTGAGATACAGTTCCTATTTTCAAGGTATTTACTATCTCGGTAAGCAATCTCTAACTGTGATTTTATCCCACTTGATGATTTTTAAGTGTGAATGATTTATGTGTGAACGGATGAGTGAAATCACCATTCAACTTATTCACGGATCCATTCATTTATTTAGTGCCTAAACTTGAAAGCTGTGTGTTCAACAAACTTTTTTTTGGTCTCCCTGATGTTCAACCAAAGTTGGCAGTGTAAAACCTCCCTTGTAAAGAAAATGCAAATAAATGGCAGCTCTAAGAGAAGAAGTGAGACAAAGCCTAGGTTTTGAAATGCACAGAACCAAGAAAATGGCACTTGGCTCATTTTTATTTCTTGCCCTGAGAAAGAATAGGCAGCTTAAATTTAGGTCTCCCAGGGCAACCAGGATATGAATTAACTCAGTACCACCTACTCAAGCTAATCTCTGCCATCAGAATCACGATGGCTTCTATGTAAGTATAATGCAATAAAAAGAAGATGGCTGCGGGGCATGGTTATAATCTGCTTTATAATTTGAAAACCTCATTTTAAAAGGTAAATTTAACTCCTGACTTGACTATTGCAGAAACTGACATCTTCTGGGAATAGGAAAAAAACCTCATCCTCACAGAGTAGTATTTCTTCATCTTGATTCTAAAAGAAACACACCTGCAAAGCAGACACTATTTTGGTTACAAGAGATCTTTAAACTTCTAATCTAATTTGTTGGTACACATCATGCATTTTAAAATAATAAAGACTATGCACACTCTGCATTTTGAGACCATATAATCTCCTTTCAAAAGTACAAAAGTTATGGAAGACACTGTCTTGAGTCAAACAAAATGCATTTCCATATAATTATAGTTCATCAATTAAAATATCAATGCTGGAAATTTTATTTATTGATTTATGTGTATTCGTTTGCAGTAAATTTTATTTGTTTACTTTTATTTATAACTCTTTGAAGAATTTCATAGACACTGGTGTTTAAATTTATTTTTAATTTATTAGAAAGACTGGAAGACATTTTCCTTTGAGTAATTGTAGATTGACAGGTTTTTTTGGTTTTTTTTTTTTTGGTAAAGCAGATGCCTGACTTTAGCTTTGATTGCAGAGGCATCCGTTTCAAAGAGGTATCCCCCTCAAAGACTGCTATCTGGGATTAAACACGTTGCCTGCCATAAGAACAGATAAGGATCCAGACCACCTCCCCACACTGAAGCTGCTTTGTTTCAGAGATCTAGGTTAACTGGTTGGTTTCAATAACTGATCATTTGGGCTACTTGGGTTTTTTTTTCTCTTTCTCCGCTTTAAATTCCTGCTCTTCTGTTTTAAATTCACCAATAAAGAGTGAGCCCAAAAACCCTAGCTCCCACCCTACAAGCCCCAATAAAAGCAAGAACCCCAGGTCCTGGTATTCTTTCTCCCTTTACCTGTTGTGTGGCCTCAGGTGTGCTGTGTAATTTCCAGGTCTCTTAAGTAATAAACCTTTATTTTTTCAAAGTTTCCTGATGGTTATTGCAGAAGGGTGTCTTGCAATCATAGTAAGAACCACAAGCGCTGATTCAACCACAGCGTTGGTTATTGATATTCTGAGACCAGCACAAAAAAGTGATACATTCTAAATGAAGCTGGAGTTTCAAATTCCCATTATCCACTTTTGTTTTCTCCTTTACCTCCGTGCCTCCCCTTGGATTTGAAATTATGTACATATATATATATTTATGTAAAAACAAAAGACATAGGGCTTCCCTGGTGGCGCAGTGGTTGAGAGTCCGCCTGCCGATGCAGGGGACATGGGTTCGCGCCCCGGTCCGGGAAGATCCCACATGCCGCGGAGCGACTGGGCGCGTAAGCCATGGCCGCTGAGCCTGCGTGTCTGGAGCCTGTGCTCTGCAACGGGAGAGGCCACAACAGTGAGACGCCTGCGTACCGCAAAAAAAAAAAAAAAAAAAAAAAAAAGACATAAAGACTTGTGTTTTTATAGGGTATGTTTTATACAAATTTGTTTTTTATAAATACACATTCATTTGTATGACTATACTACATCTTGTTATACTTTTCCCAATTCATGGGAAAATGTATTTTCCCCATTTTTTACTATTACACAGTGTATTTATGGTCAGAATGTCTTAAGCTATGTGCTGTGCTATATTTTTTTATTAACAGAGTATAAGGTGGCATACCTTTCTTTTTTCCTTCCTTTCCTTTCTTTATATTTTTTTCTCTTTTACATAAAATTGCTATCAGTGAAGGTTTTAGACTAAACACAGCAGAAGCTGACTCTGGCTGGTTAAGCAGAAAGTTTTTTAAAAAAGGATATTGGGAGGCCTGGAAAATCTTCCTGAGTCAAGTCTGTGCTTCTGGGAACAATGTCCCAACCTGCACTGCAGAACTTGCTTTACAGAGGATCCACGATCACTGCATCTGCTTTCTTGACTCTTCGAGGGAATCCTACTGTGCCACTTGTACCAGTGGACCTTCTCCACGCGTCTCCTGTGTGTCTCTCCAGGCTGCCAAGATTTCCGTGGAAATGTGGCCTCTTCTGCCACCTGGGCCTGGAGCGGGTGAGAGAGTGAGAGCAAGAGAGAGAAAGAAAATGGAAAAATGGAAGCCCCACCCAGAGCCCATGTGCTTGCATTGCTCACTTCTCAATGGAAGTTCAGTACGGGTGATTTTGATTGTTGGTTCTGAGGCCACAAGCCTGTCCTCTACATGCAAGAGGGCTGGAAGTTTGAGCTCTGACTTCTGTGTTAGTTCTATGTTAAGAAACATAAGTCGAAATATCCCTCAATGGGAAAAACTATTCAAACTTGACTGGTAGCCATGAATATGAGAGATGTTCACTCTACTGCCTAACTGACCTATAAAGAGCTAAATCACCAGTAAATAGTAGCTCAGGTTTCCTCATGACTTTGCTGAACTTTGATAGTGGAAAATATTTTGACTTTTGCCAATAGTGATGAAGAAAAGGGTTATTATTTTTTAAACTTTGGTTAAAAACGTTAGACATTATTTTGTATATTTATGTGGCAATAATATAACTTTTTCTGTGAATCTTTCTGCCTTTAGCTTTTACCCATTTTTCTAAATAATAGTTTTTGATTGTTTGTTTGTTTGTTTTGTATTTAATGGCAGGTGTTCTTTATATAGTCTGGGTATAATTTTGTTATCAGTTATATATGTTGTAATCAATTTCTCCCAGGATACTGTCTGATTTAACTTTGTTTATAATAGCTTTTGTTAGACTTAAAATTTTGATGTTAAATTTATGATGTTTTTAATAATTTTTATTTTTGTGATTTTAAGATGTCTTTAATCAAGGTGATATATTGTCTCTGATATTTTTTATCTAATAATTCAAAAAAGTAGTTTTGTTTTGGCTTACATATTTGTTTTTAATTCAACTGGAATTAACGTTATTGTTAGTGTGAAGTAAGAAAATTAATTTTTCCATGTAGTTAACCATTTGTCCTAACATCATATAATTAAATATTTCACCCTTTCATAACTGATTGGAAATGCCCACACTTCTTTTTTATTTTTCTTTTAGATTTTACTGAAAATCACTAGATGGTCCTTCCATCTCTTTTCAGTTGCCCAATTTAGCAATCCCTCAAGTTTCAACATGAACTGTACCTCCTTTGGGAAAACTTCCCTAAATATCCAAGCCAAACTGCTCTTTTCTACCTTTAGATTGTTTTAGAGTTTGACCCAGTATTGGTTACCTCTTTCCATGCTATGGGAATATAAACACAAAGCATCTAACGTAGAGGGGGATGCCCAGTAAAACTTCTTGGAGGAGGTATCATTGAGGTGAAAATTCAAGGACATGGAAAACACACTTCAGGCAAAAGGAACAGCATTCTCAGACACTTACTATGTTTGTATATTTATCCTTTTAATTTTATGTAAAAGTTCTTGAGTGAAAGAGAAAAAAATCTATAATTTCAAATATCTCCATAGCATTACCCTTAACAACTATTTAATGAATTTTTGCTAATTGATGTTCTAATTAAAGCAGTCATTCCACACAACATTTTAAAGGTCATAATTCATCAGAGTACAATATCCAAAGAAAAATGTACTTAAATCCCTTTATACCAACTGGGTAATTGGACTCTGGCTAAACACAAAGCAGAACTTACCTTATTAACGAAAAAAGCGTTTTGCATATTTGTTAATTGACAGATTTCTAAATGGCTACATCCTCAGATTAAAAAAGGAAGCAGTGTATATATGTCTCTATTACATGTTACTTAATATTTACAAAGTTTTTTTCTTTTAGCTCATGAAAGTACCTGTTAAAATCATCTTCCCAGGAAACATCGTAGTTCAGGATACTGCAAAAGTAAAATAGTTTAAATCATTTGCGTCCCATACTCTTGAACCAGCATACCAGTCTTGACAGGAGATGCCAAATGGACATTTCACTAAACCTTACCTCTTTCAGTTGTAGAATGTATTTATTATGAAAGCTGCACCAGTAATTGGATGGGAAGAAGGTAAGACAGTGGCTAGTGAGAGAAATAGAAAAAAATTTAAAGGGAGAATTCACAATTAGAACTATTTAAATTTATGCTTCTAATGGAAGATACAATTACCATAAAAAGTGGAAATATGACAGCGTTCTTATACTGAATCTCTAAGGAAGAAAGATTACCTTTCTTCTTATTACTTAATGTTGAAAAAGTATATTTAGCTTGGAAAGCATCAGAATTAACTTAAATGATAAAAATGTGTTCCACCACCAAGAAGAAAGAAAATGTACCCTCTCAGCCAATATAATTCATTCATTAGCCAGGAGAAAGGGGTGTGCAGATACCTACAGTCTACCTTAAATCTACTTTTCCTAAACAGACACTGTAACAAGGTCACATTCATTATTGTGGGAATATTATGTCTGATTTTCACACATATTTTTTTTCTTAAAAAAAAAGCTATAGATTTTTAAAGTTAGGTATGTTCTTAAGACATGTGTAATTTTGGAACTCAAAATTATTGAATTCATTAAAAAATATAACAAATCACTTTCAGTCATTTTAAAGGTACATAAATGTGCCCACGATTATGGGTGTTTGCATGGTGGTTATTACAATGGTTTTTATCCTTTAAAAATTGTCCTTGGGGAAACAACTTCTGAAAATGCAACATCTCATTTTCATAAGAGAATGAAGGGACAGGGTGCACACAACTACTTTTACAGCAAACCATCACCATTAGAACAAAGGAACATTGACTAACACTATAAATCAAGAGCAGTAGTGGAACAGGAATGCACAGCCTGGAAGGTTAAAAGCAATTAGTAAATAACAAAGGTGGCTTTGAGGCTATGAGGCTCACTTTTTGGCTCAGCTGGGTAATATCTGTCACCACGTCTTAGTCACGCTTTCAGCTAGAGATATTTATAGGTTGTAAATACTGTTTGTAATGCTGAGTATTCTCTTCTGTGGTGTACTTGCATTTTCACTGATTAAAGAAGGGAAAAGTCTCCAAACTAAGATAAACCCTGAGCATGGTTATCTTTCAGTAATTCAAGAGCAAAAACTGCCTTATACATTGATATATTCTCCAGGTCTATTATAATCTCTGGACAGAGTAGATTTTCAAAAACTATTTGCTAAATTAATACATCAGTGAGATATAAATAAAGAAATGAACAAATGACCACATGGGATTGAAAACTCGCCTGGTACTACAGTTCAGGAATTTGATAACAGTCCCTCAACAATTTTAGATTTGTTCATTGGTTTATCTCATTACTCTTCATTCATCTACTCAGTTAACTCAGTAGCCATTCCTTGAGTACCTACTCTTTGCCAGATGCTGTGCTATGCACCATAGATACAATGAATAAAATAATCATTAAGGAATGTGTAAAGAATTTTTAAACTACAATGTGTTGTGATAAGAATGGAATAGAGTTCAGTAGAAATTTCTGTAATGGTCCAGAAAGTGGAACAACCAAATCAGTTAGATGAGGAAGGTTTGATATGGAAACCAGTATTTTTTTTGAATTTACTTTTTATTTTATATTGGAGTATAGTTGACTTACAATGTTGTGTTAGTTTCAGGTGTAGAGCAAAGTGATTCAGTTATACATATACATATAGCAACTCTTTTTTTAAAAATTCTTTTCCCATATTGGCCATTACAGAGTACTGAGTAGAGTTCCCTGTGCTATACAGTAGGTCCTTGTTGATCATCTATTTTTTTTTTTTTTTTTTGTGGTACGTGGGCCTCTCACTGTTGTGGCCTCTCCCGTTGCGGAGCACAGGCTCCAGACGCGCAGGCTCAGCGGCCATGGCTCATGGGCCCAGCCGCTCCACGTCATGTGAGATCTTCCCGGACCAGGGCACGAACCTGTGTCCCCTGCATTGGCAGGCGGACTCTCAACCACTGCACCACCAGGGAAGCCCCTGCTCATCTATTTTATATATAGTAGTGTTTATATGTTAATCCCAACCTCCTAATTTATCCCTCACCCACCCACCTTTCCCCTTTGGTAACCATAAGTTTGTTTTTGAAGTCTTTGAGTCTGTTTCTGTTTTGTAAATAAATTCATTTGTATCATTTTTTTTTAGATTCCACATATGTGATATCATATGATATTTGTCTTTGTCTGACTTACTTCATTTAGTATGATTATCTCTAGGTCCATCTATGTTGCTACAAATCACATACTCTCATTCTTTTTTTTAATGGCTGAGTAACATTCCATTGTATACATGTACCACATCTTCATTATCCATTCCTCTGTCAATGTACATTTAGGTTGCTTCCATGTCTTGGCTATTGTAAATAGTGCTGCTATAAACACAGGGGTGCATTATCTTTTTGAACTATAGTTTTGTCCGGACATATGCCCAGGAGTGGGATCGCTGGATCATATGGTAACTCTCTTTTTAGTTTTTAAAGGAACCTCCATACTGTTCTCCACAGTGGTTGTATCAATTTACATTCTCACCACCAATATAGGAGGATTCCCTTTTCTCCACACCCTCTTCAGCATTTGTTATTTGTGTTTTCCTAGAAACCAGTTTTGAGGATGGGTAAGTTTACCATGTTGATAAGCATGTGCTTTAAAATAGTAGGATATTCTTCCCAGAAAGAATAGCATGTTTGGTGCCACGGGATCCTCTGAGACCATGATGCTTTGGAAGTACAAAGTGCTAGGGACAAAGAAGTTTAGAGAGCAATGAAAATTTCAAAACATTTACAACATATCCATTCCCTTCATAACTATTCTCAACTCCCACAAAGTGTACATAAAGAATTAGTACAGGACCAACGAAAACAACAAAAGTATAAATTTCAATGGCTATTGGACAGGGCTATGCTGGAGGAGTTTGTGAGGTTGCTTAGAGGTTTATAAATCTCACAGAGGTGTATTTTTATGGTAGACAGCCTCATCTGAGTCTCAAAGAAAAGGTAACTCACTGAGTTCCGTGCCAGACTATTCTATCTCAGCGTGGATTCTTCACCTGTCAACATTTGGTTTCATCCAAGTACAACCTTTCTTTTTCCTGTTATGAGAAGGGGCTTCATGGTTTCTTTAAATCACAGAGAAGCATTCATTTCATGCTACAAGAAAGACATTGTACTCTTTCACTCTCGGTGGTGATAAAAACCTCATGCCGTAGACTGTGTTGCCTGAGATGCCAATATCACAACTTCCACATCCTCCTATGTCCCATTGTGACTTTTTTTTAAGAGACAAATTTGAAAGTAAAACTCCAGTTCCTACAGCCTTCCTACGGGGCATTGAATTTAATCCTCATGGAAATAAAGAATTAACAGCCCTGAACCAACTGACTCCAAAGCTCACTATACTGGCTTCGAAAAGAATGCAGACTCAGAACAGACCCAGGGCCTGATGTATATGAGAAAGAAGCACAGCAGGGAGAAAGGAAGGTGACCACAAGCACATTACAGTATTCTTTCTGGCTGAGCCTGGGGTATCTTTTTTTGACATACACTCAAGTAATTTCACTATTACGCATGGTTTCCAAGACTTTGTAGCTCTTGGAGAACCTGCTGACTAGTTACTGCAGAATGCTCTTATCTGATCAGCAGTGTGTTCCCTTAGAGAGTTAGAATTTGTTGTTCCGTTGTCAAAACACAGGACTGTGCATGCCAATAGGGCATGCATATGCCTGACACAATTGTCTTTTCCTTTTCTCTCTTATCAAAAATTTAATAAGGCAGACTAAATAAACCATAATGGGCCAGTACTCTGAGGACCGTATGTGTTTATTGCCTTCTGTAGGAGCTGCAGAGACCTGGTCCCTTGCGGCGGTCAATCTGCTTTTATATGCTTCAAGGAAAAGAAGAAAAGAATGTGATAAGAGGAGCTGACACCTATACCATGGTGATTAATAAGCTGACTCATTTACATTTTGACAAAACATACCGACAAAACATACCAGTAGGAGTTTTTAACATCACATTTCATTCCATTAACGCATGCTCTTCAAGCTTTTTTAAAATTCTTTTCCCTTATGGTTTATTACAGGATATGGAATATAGGTCCCCATGCTATGCAATAAGACCTTGTTGTTTATCCATCCTATATATAATTTGGTTTGCATCTGCTAACCCCAAACTCCCTATCTATCCCTCCCCCACCCTTCTTGGCAACCACAAATCTGTTCTCTATGTCAGTGAGTCTTTTTCTGTTTTGTAGGTAGGTTCATTTGTGTCATATTTTAGATTCCACATATAAATGATATCATATGGTATTTGTTTTTCTCTTTCTGACTTACTTTGCCTAGTATGATAATCTCTAGGTCAATCCATGTAGCTGCAAATGACATTATTTCATTCTTTTTTATGGCTTAGTAACTCCACTGTATATATATATATATATATACCACATCTTCTTTAACCATTCATCTGTCAATAGACCTTTAGGTTGCTTCCACGTCTTAGCTATTGTAAACAGTGCTGCTTTGAACACTGGCATGCATGTATCTTTTGGAATTAGAGTTTTCATCTTTTCTGGTTATATGCCAAGGAATGGGATTGCTGGATCATATGACAACTTTATTTTTAGTTTTTTGAGAAACCTCCATACTGTTCTCCATAGCGGCTGCCCCAGTTTATATTCCTACGAACAGTGTAGGAATGTTCCCTTTTCTCAACACCCCTCTAGCATTTGTTATTTTTAGACTTTTTAATGATGGACATTCTGACCAGTGTGAGGCATACCTCATTGTAGTTTTGATTTGCATTTCTCTAATAATTAGTGATGTTGAGCATCTTTTCATGTGCCTGTTGGCCATCTGTATGTCTTCTTTGGAGAAATGTCTATTTAGGTCTCTGCCCATTTTTTAATTGGCTTATTTTGTTGTTGTTGTTGTTGTTACTGAGTTGCATCAGACATTTTTATCCATTTGGGGCTTTAAAAATAACATACAACTTTAAGAAAACGTTCTTACAAGACACTGGTTTGTTGAAGAGTATATTTCTACTGTCTAGTCAATCAATCCGAATCCATCTGTGAAGTGAATTTTCATTTTCTTTGCTCTTTCAGCTGTATAGCTTTCAGGAGATACATGAGAACCAAGAAGAAAAAAAAAAACCAAATAGATGAAGAGTAAAACCAGGCTCACAATGCAATTTAGGAATAAATTAATGTGAAAATGGAAATTTGTTAACACTCATTCAGCATAACAATTTGGGGCATTTAGCAGGGGATGGAAGAAAAAAATTATTTTCCCTCTCCTCCCAGTCTTTACTGAACATATTTAGGAAGTGCATAGTTTTGGAGTTTCTCTTTTTTTCTTTCTTTTTTTAGTGTTCTTGTCATGTTTTCACAATGCAACAGGAAATATAGTGAGGAGTTGTGAAGAGTTGTCCTTCCTCTCCCCTGATTCAACAGATTTCAAGTTTCTGTTCTGGTTGTCTTAGTTTCTATCTAAATTGGTAGTTATCCACTGTCCTAACACCCTCTACATCAGGAACTAAAAAACTTTTTTGGCAAAAAAGTTGATTAAACTCATTTATTCTTAGGGTATTAAAAAACCACACACAGTTCAAAGTATTATTCTGTCAAGGGATATTTGAATTTTAACAAACACAAAAAATTCACTCAAACGGAATATTTCTAGTGGTGTATTCAAGCAGTCAGTAAAGGAACTTTGGGTGGGAAGACTCTTAGGATTTGACTCATTTCCTGTCCCCTGCAGGTTGTTTTGTCTTCCAGGAAAGCCAGCCCTGAACCAGTTTTGTGGCCAACACCATCTTTGCTCACCATTTACAGCCCAATGTTTTCTCCAAAGAACCTACCTTAACCTATTAGAAACAATGAGTGCTACAGGCTGAATTGTGTCTCTCAAAAAGATGTGTTCAAGTCCTAACCCCCTAGTAACTCAGAATGTGACCTTATTTTGAAATAAGATCATTATAGGTAATAATTAGTTAAGCTAAGCTAAGTACATACTGGAGTAGGATGGGTCCTTATTCCAATGTGATTGCTGTCCTTATAAGAAGAGGAATGATGCTGTAAAGGCAAATACACTGGGGGAATGCCTTGTGAAGAGAGAGGCAGAGTTTAGAATGAAGCATCTATAAGCCAGGGAACATCTGGGACTACCAGAAGCTGGCAGAGGTAAAGGAAGCATCCTGCCCTAGAGGCTCTGAAGGGAGCATAATGCTGCCAAAAACTTGGTTTCAGATTTCTAGCTTCCAGAACTCTAAGAAAATAAACTTCTGTTCTTTTAAATCACCCAGTTTGTGGAACTTTGCTATGATAGCCCTAGAAAACTAATACAACTAGTGATTTCTTTTTGTTTGCTCTTTATCTTTTCTGTTTCTCTACTTCTATTTCCTTCTTTCCATTTATTTATTTATTTATCTATTTATTTACATATTTAGCCAACATCTAAATACGATGTTGCTCATTGACAAGGAAAAGGAGTGGGACCATGAGAAAAACAAAGTCTCTTTTTCCTTTTACATTAAAATATTGGGAAACCTGTTCAAAGTCGCATCCCCTCAGTGGGCTTCAACTATCTACAAAAACAGATTTTTTAAAACATTTACAGGCTTTAGCTTTAAAACTCTTTAAAAGAGTGCAATTCTTTAGTCAAATGAAATATTACATGGCTCCTCAAAATGTGAAATAGATTTTAAAACTGCACTTTTCTGTTTGAAGTCAGGAAGGGACCCCGAATCTAATAGTACAGCTTCTCTTTGTCATCTTCCTTCCCTAGATGGCCCACATGGTAACTCCATTGTTGCAGGTATTTTATTAGAATAATGTTTTCAATAAGAATATAGTTATATAGTTAAGAATATCTTAAGAAAACTCTATTAAGGATGAGAAAACAAAACAGTGGTTACTACTAGTCAGGGAGTATACCTGAAGACCAGAACTGTACATCATACATGGCTGTTCCAACACATATAACCTGACAAGGAGGGGAAAAAATTGTTTTGAGTATTTGGCCATTTGGTATATCAGCTAATCTTCCTGCTGAGTAAATAGGGAAAGTCCAGATCATAAATTTACTACTAAACAGAGAAACTGATGTTTGTGGAGTGCTGAAAGTATTAATGTATTACATGTTCATACTCAGTCCTCCAGAGGTAAACATTCTCCCACATTACCGATTAAATCACTGAGGCTGTGACTCCAAATCTGTAATATGCCCACAGTCAATAGTGAGGCAGATACCAGGATTCAAAGCCAAGTCTGAAGTACACACATTGTCATGAACTGTGCTCTCACCCTGCGTGAAGAGAAGAAATCTTTTTGTGTGTGTTATTTGCTTCCATCTCTTTTAACCAACATTTTGTGAGGGTAAAATCTCTCCTAACTATGCTGGATGTGATGGACCCAGATAAGAGAAGAATGACAGCTCTTGTGAGCCATCTGCAGGAAACACCAAGCGTGGGTTGTAGATGTAAATGTCACAGCGGGTGGTGGATACAATACCTGTGTGGACAGGTGCAGATGAATTGACAACCAACTGTATTTTCTCCTCACTGCTCAGTGTTTTGTTTTCACGTTTAATCTATGAGGACAGGCATCATGTTCAGACCGTTTTGCCACTGCGGTGCTAAAGCAGTAAGCATTTCCTTCCCTCGCCCCATACTTTCACATTCTATATAAAGTTATGCTCACATGGCACTGAAATAGACATTTTTATGTTCTACAAAAATACCACTGCAAAATGGCAAAAATGCTATAACTTGAAATAGATTATATTCTAAGATTAACTTTGCCTAAAGAACAGATTTTCCCCACATATTCATTCTGAAATCTTTAAGTCCTAGAAAAACTGCCACTAATTCCCCACTCCTCTGTGATCTCAGCTGTACCCTCACCTTGACTGTCTTCTTTAGGAAAGATGTTGACCACAGGAATGCAAAGAAAATCACTTCCTACCTATGTGAACTTGAGCTATTCACCTAAACTTTCTAAATCGAGATTCCTTATATTCAAAATAGGAAAAACATTTTAAAAATTATTTTCACTTGTATTTATTTTGCTTTCTAAGTTTCCCCCCTAAGATAAATTTCATGACAACAGGAACTTAAAAAATGACAATGGAATCATCTTGTACATACTATTATGTCAATTGATTTTACATACACACAGAGTTTTTCATGTCAGAGAAACTGACATATCAATAACAAAACTTTTTTAACACATTTCTGTCTGACTTGTTGCATTCCATAACTTTTGGTATGTTATGTTTATATTTTAATTCCTCCTAAGTTATTTGCTGGTTTCCCTTGTGATTCTTCACAGCCATTTATTATTTATGAATGTGTTGTTTCATTTCCACATATTTGTATATCTCACTTATTTTTTTCTGTTATTGACTTCTAATTTCATTCCATCATGGTTAGAGGACATAATACATACAGCAAAATTACAAGAACTGATTGGAGAAATATAGTTCTACAATAATCATTGAACATCAGTGCCTCACTTTCAACCAAGGATTGAACAATTAGACAGAAGATCAGCAAGAAAATAGAAGATTTGAATAATATTATAAACAAACTATTCTTTTTTTATTGAAGTATATTGATTTAAAATGTGTTAGTTTCAGGTGTACAAAAAAGTGGTTCATATATATATATTCATATATACATAAATATGAACATATATATGTGAAACTTATAAAAGAACATATATATATGTTCTTTTTCAGATTCTTTTCCATTATGTGTTATTACAAAATATTGAGTATAGTTCAATCTATTTTATATATTGTAGTGTGTATAAACAAACTAGTATTAACAGACATCTATAGAATATTCCACCCAACAACAGCAGAATACACATATTTCTCAGTGTACAGGGAACATTCTATAAGTTAGGCCATAAAACAAGTCACAATACATTTAAAATGATTGAAATCAAATAAAGGAATAATAAATCTTAAGGGGCAGGGTCACTGAAAGGGTGAAGTGTTTTTGCTGCTACTTCAAGTTAACATTAGTTGAACATTTACTGTACACTGACACTGCACTAGACACTGGAACAAAGATTACTAAGGCATTTGCAAACCACAGGGACCTAACATTCTAGTGGGAAGGATGAACAGAGAAACAACGAACTGCAATGCATCCTGATAACTGTGAAAAATGTCACTGCTCTGGGAGCTTATAGTCAAAACTTGCCAACTGCTAGGAAAGGCAGGTCACGATGGCAGGGAGTGAGATGAGAAGGATCAGACATAGATTTATCGAGAAAATGAGAGTTGTGGAGTCTTGATCTCAAAAAGTATGTGTTTTCTAACAGGAGAAAAGAAATTGAAATCTCACAGTTTTGGGGCATAGGGGTGAATGGACCTGCAAAGCAGTTTGAAATAACCATAGAAGGTCTTTTATGGCATTCTCCAGATTCTAGCCTTGATTTCTTCATATAGGTTTCTAAGAAAAAAAGAAAGAAAATGAGAAAGCATAAGTGGCATAAATAGTAAACATTTTGAAAAGGGAAAACAAGTTTACACATTTAAAGTTCAAGGTTAGTCTGGTGTTTTTAGGGTCTGGCAATCACCAGAAACACTGAGCAGCTTGGATTCCAGGGCATATGTCAAGTGTTCAATTTGACTGAGCATGGTGTAATTTTAAGTCATAAATAATTAAGCCATGTCCTCAGCCTATGGAAGTGAGTAACATTGAACATTTCAAGGGGATTCTTTGCCATTTTCAAAGACTAAAGATACACTAATGATGATTATCAAGTGAGTTGCCACATTTCAAAATTACTCATGGAAGTGTTCCTAATTACCTGTCTTAGTGTGCAGCAAATAACAGCCTTACTAAATTAGTAATGCTCAGCATGATTTAACAACTAGCCTTGACATCTAAGTCCCTTATAACGTGTGGATGACATTTTTTATCTTAAAACCAATGGCAGTCCACAGCCCACGCATTTAGTTCACCAGCGACATATCTTTTACATGAGCCTCTTGGTGATAAGTGATAAAGTTGACTCCTGTGTGAAGGTCATTCTAAAATGACTTGGGAAACAAGTGGCATGCCAATTTTTCCTGTAATTCAGAGTTGAGGCTTCAACTGTGGAAAGGTTAGAAAAAGAGAGGTCCCCTTCACTCAATGAAGAATTGCAATTACTATCTTTATATTAGCTGACAAATTAGCATCCTAAATCCTCAATTTTGTGATAAACAAAAAGTAAGACACAAAGTAAAAAACAAAGTCTCCTTTAGTAGGAAGGAAAAACTAGGAGTCCCTAGAAAAGGTTTCAAATTTAAGTTAGTTTCCCAGACAAAATGTGCTCTAGTAGAAAAGGACTGACTTTCTTGTCTTCTGAGCAGGGATGTTCTCATCTTTAGTATTTAGTCTCTGACCCCATTCCTATAATGTGCCTTTCACATTTTAGATTCCTCATCTTTAAAATAGGGGGATGATATTATCTAACTAACCATTTTATTGTCAGAATTAAATAATATTATATGAAACGGCTGTAAATGTTCAAGTGCTCTAATATCAATATTTTGGCAATTAGGCTAAAAATTCAGAAATATCAAATAAGACTATTTTCACACATTCAGTGTGTATGGAATGTTTCTGAGTAAAAGCAGTCTTGGTACCAGAAGACTGAGCACTGCAAGATGTAATATAAAATACAACACAGAGTACACAAGACATAGATAAATAGATAATAGATAAGCTATAGTATAAGAGATTATTCTAAGATTATATATGGCTTTATAAATGTGTCTCATGTCTCTTCCTCAATTTCTTTATGTATAAGTTATATGGACATATATCTTAAAAGACCTTTTACTTGAATGTATTGAACATTTAGCTCTAGCTCTGGTTCTTTTACTACTTATCTCACCCCAGGGGAAAAACACACACGTACATGCACATGAACACACACAAAAATTATTTTCTCCAAACCTCATTTTTACATTTACAAAATATGAGACTTTGAGTAAATGATCTCTAAGATCTTTGGACACATTAGCTTTCTTTGATTTTAATTTTATCACCATCTCTTACCCTACCGCTGTCCAAATGCCTAATCATGTATTTAGATATCAATCAGGAAAAGAGGGGGAAAAAAAATGGAAAGAAGGGGCTCGGGAAGAAATGGCTACAGAAAGAGAACCAGAGTTAAAGTTGTGAGAGAAGAATTGAAGCTGAAAAAGACACGTTGTTCTTAATCTCTCCTGCATCAAAAATTGAATCAAACTTCTTTATCATTAGATTAAAGAGACTATATTTTCTTATAATTCAGGTACTTATAGGACATTACTTAATGAACTCAGTATCTACAGTAAAATTTTTTGGAAAAACATCAAAATTACTCTGAAAGTTTAGATTGTAAAAGTAGAATGTCATAATTTTATTGTTTTATTTTCTATTTTCAAAGTCCCCAATTATTTAAACTCTGCAAACTCAAATATAGGAGCTTTCTTGAAAATGAAGCATTGTAATGAGTAAAGCTAAAAACACTAAAGTTTAAAATTTCCTGGAATATACCTTTTTGGCGGAGCAGATCTTGCTTAGGAATCTTGCTATGACTCTTCTGGCAGTGTTTATTGTGGTATTTGTCAGTGGGGATACGCTGGAAACTCTACTAACAGAGATGTAACAACTCAAAGCACTGTTTTTGCCAATTCAAAGTTTTAAATAGTGCCAAGTGTAACATAGTGGTGCTATGACGGAGAGACTCCAAATCAGCATCACCCCATTGATGATGCTGAGCTCGAGAACTGTATGACATTTATTCTGATATGCATGGATTGTTTAGGCAATCTGTTTTGCGCATGCACAGGTATTATCTATTTTATCATCAGAATTAGCCCTTTTCTTTACTCTCTCAACACAGGTATTGAGCACAAGGGTATTGCTGAGTTTGATACGCCAAAAATCCCCTCATAATGTGAGGGAAAGAAAAGCACAAGTTTGCATAATTTCTTCTTTCTCCTTCTGCAAGGTCATACTGTAGGGAAAGAAAAGATATCTAGAGGTATTATACCCAGTAGAATATAGGACGTTCTGGGGGTGTTCAGGATCTATCATAGTTTGAGGGGAAAATATTAGGAATATTAAATATATGTGTTAACGTAAAGGTTTTATTTTTTTATTTTGAATATATTTAATAATGTATTAGTACAATAATATATTTATGTGATTTATGATTAAGTATAGAAATAGCCAGCAAATATAAAAAGGTGCTTGACATCACTAACCATCAGGGAATACAAATTAAAACCACAGTGAAATATCACCTCACTCCTGTCAGAATGGTTGTGATCAAAAAGAAAAAACAACAAATGTTGGTGAGGATGTGGAAAAGGGAACCCTCATGCATTGTTGGTGGGAATGTAAATTTGCACATCCACTATGGAAAACAGGATGGAGGTTCTTCAGAAAATTAAAAAGAGAGTAGAATAATGGTTGCCAGGAGCTGGGAGGTAGGGTAAATGGGCAGATGTTGGTCAAAGGGCTTAAACTTTCATTTATAAGATGAATCAGTTTTGGTGATCTAATGTACAGCATGGTAATTATGGTTGATAATACTATATTGCATACTTGAAAATTGCTAATAGAGTAGATCTTATGTGTTGTTCCTACATACACACACACAAAGGATAACTGTGAGGTGATGGATGCGTTAACTTCATTGCTGCAATCATATTACTGTGTACACAAATATCAATTCATCATGTTGTATACTTTAAATACATAAAATTTTAGTTGTATATCAATACGTCAATAAAGTTGGGGGAAAATAAAATATTTGTAACATGACAAAAGGTTAAAATATTTGTTTTATAATGAGTATTTATATATCAGCAGTAAATTTATTATCTCAATAATATAAATTGTATAAACACCTCAACAGAAAGTTATCAAAGGGAATAAACAGTTTCTAGCATAAATGCAATTGATTAGTTTATTTACTAAAATTTGATTACCTTCATTAATTAAATATTGCAAATTTAAACAAAAACGTGACGTCCTCTCTCACATAGCAAAGATTATATTACCAACGCTCAATACAGGCAATGTTGTTGGGAAATGGCCACCCTCACAGTTTGCTGTCAGCAGTGTAACTCTGGCCATTTTTTACATTTTATGTCTTACTGTAATACATAAATGTGCATGTCCATTAGTCATAAAATTCCACTTATAGAAATTTATCTTAAAGGAATAATTAGACAAATTTGCAAAGATGCCCATAAAATGATAACAATAGCTAACATTTTTTGTGTATTTTATATGAATTATCTAATTTAATCACCATAAAACACTATGAATGATTTTTACCTATTACTATCCCAGTTTTATAGCTGAAGGATCTCAGGATAATCGAAGTTAAATAACTTGGTCAAGGTCACAACAGTTGTGACTGAAATAGGGCTGCCTGTCTCCTAAGCAGATCTTCACAACCAGGTGATCTTAGCAAATAAAGTGGATTGAACTTCAGCCTCCATTCCACCCTTTTTCTGGGTAGTCCTTTACTGAAGAATCGGGAAAGCTAACACACACATTTCACAGACTCACTTGAAGCTAGGGTTCCTGATGTGTTTTAGGTTCATTTATGCAGGTGCACTCCCATGAGATTTGGCAGACAGGATTAATGTGGAGGTCCTTTAGCAGTTCTTTCCATTTTCTGCTGGCAAATACAGTGTGGAAGCATTTGGGTTTCTTGTGGCAGCAGCCAAGGACCAATCACTAGCTTCATGGGTGTCAAATCTCATGACATACACTTTGTCAGTGCAATTCTTACAGTGTGGCAAAGCTCTGGGTCCACATATCCTGTGCCAGAGCTTCCTGATACCTGGGTCACAGCTCAGCAGAATTTTCCTGGGACCAGCTGTTGAGATGGCAGCAGCACCTTTCTGACTCTGGAGATGATAGCTTTTCTTTTATTTCTTGGGTCAAAAGTTTCATGATCTGTGCATCATAAGTAAGGCCTTGTCCTCTTGGAGTTAAGAGTTTCAAGGACTGCTTCCTGATGGCCAAGCTTCCAGATTGTATGAAAAATAGCCATTCTCCTAGTGGCCCTGTTCCATGGAATTGTCCTGGAAATCACTCCTGCAAGCCCAGTCTAGAACTCAGTCTTTCAGCCATGCTAACGATTTTTATAAAAGCTCAGACCTTTCTCATTTCTGCAATTAAACATTGACTATATGGCTAGCCTAGGATATATACTGAGTTTGATTTAATATTTGTTAATTGATAACAATTTAAATTATTATAATGGAGAACTGGATATATAGCTATGCAATACATTTGTACAATGAACTAGAATGCAGTAATTAAAATTAAAATCTATATCTATTTATTAACATGAAACCTATTACTTACAACATAGTATTGAGTAAAAAAGAAGGCTATAAAATAGCATGCTGTGTGTGTATGTGTGTGTGCTTAGAAAAGTGTGTCCAGATAGAAAATAAAATGTGAATAATCATTTTAATATTATTTAATACTTAATAATCTTTTAGCATTACTCTTTTGGATAATTCTCACTTTCTTCCTTAGAGCTTTTTATATTATGGGAAATTTTAATGATTACCGTTGCTTTAATAATAACAACAAAAAATAAAAGCTATTTACATTTTGGGCCAAAAAAAAAGAAAGACACCGCCACTATCTTACCTTGGGTGCTATAATTTTATATTAGTTTAATTTTATAAGTCACCTTCAATTCTTTGGAAAGAATATGAAGTTTAAAGGCTATGACTAAAAATGAATACTTGCTATGTACTTATTTAAAAACTACCTCTTATTGTGTGGCTTCTACTTGTTGCAATATATTTATTTCATATGGTGATCTTGTCAGCTTGTTCCACACACACTGAATGTAGAATGCCTTTTTACTTCATTGCACAATTATATGCTCTTGGTATCAGAGTCAGGGTGAGGAGACATTTATAAGTCTTTAAGATGTCTTCCTCCAATTCTCTCATGTATCTGTTCACTTTTTTTTTCACCTTTTACCTACACAGTAAGCTGAGTGAAATAAATGTTAAGATCTAAGCGCTGCTGTGGGCAGAGATAGGAGAGGGAACCTGTGTGCTGACATGAAAACTTCAAGGTTTGGGTGACGTGACTTGCTAAACATGAGAATCATTTTGTACAGAGATGTAAGTTATTTCTGGGCACTACAGATGCTAAGAGTATAAAAAGGCAATGATGCTCACTTTGTAAATATACCATCTCATGTGAACTGCCAAGATCACCAAATTTGGAGGTTCTGTGTGAGCTGCTAGTAGGAATCAGTGGGGAGCTATGTAGCCCAATTTTAGCCATTCCCATATACATACTTTACACTGTCTACTGGTATTTCAGAAAACAAAAACAAAGTACAAAGATAGCCTTGCTCCAAGTCTCAACAATTCTCAAATTTGTGATCTGGCCTAGTTCACCTAAACTATATCCATTATGCCCAAGACTCTCCCTGCCTTTCTGCTATGATAAATATTCCAAGGCAGTGCTTTCAGTTCAGCTAGGTGGAAATGCAAAAATATCTGCTCCAAAGTACTATCATACATGGCTATAACTACTAACTGTTTAAGAAAATAGGGAAAATATTCTTAGGTCTTTGAGCTCTCAACTTTATCACAGACACTCTACCTCCATGCCCTTGAAGCTTTTTAAAGTACAGCACTTACAACCTTTTACTTTATTTTTTTGTAAACTTATTCATATCCATCACTGGCCTGCACACTCCTTGAGTTCATGGAACACTTTTTATGCATCTTTAGTTCTCTCCTTTTAACCCAGTCCCTGGACAATAGTTCCTAAAGCTGCACCTGCAGTTTCAAAGATCATTTAAACTCAAGAGAATGGATACCTAATAGGGAACATCACCTGTGTTCTGATGGTGGCTAATGGTGAAATGTTAGAAGAAATGGTGGTAAGCAGAAATAGACAGTCTTTGAATCAAGAGCCTTCTTTCATCTCTCAAATCACATTACTATGTAAAAATGAGTAAAAGACTGGCTAAGGCTTAGAGCTAAATGGGATCTTTCAGTGCACGTAATTTGTATGTCCTTCAAGAAGATCACACAAATCATCAGAGAATAATAAGTTAAAGGATGTCCAGAAGCAGGTAAAATTGAAGCAGCCCCAATTTTTTCTTTCCTCCATTTTTCTTATCCCTCTACACTTTGGATATATTCTTTCATATTATCTCAAGACAGTTGACAGTTTCCTCAAGGACTTACATTCACACTATTTAGGTATGAATGTGGCAGATGCCATGGTACCCTATCCAATATCGATTTTTCTTTCTTTTTTTAAGCAATACAAGACAAATATTGCTATGAAAGACATATAACTGCCTGAAAAAGGGGAGTCTTCTAAATATAAGCAAAAAAATGGAGTAAAATTTCCAGAAATATACTTTTTTGGCCTTTTCCTCCTTCTTATTTTTTGACCTAATATACAGTCTAGATAGCTATAGTCTAGCAGTTATTTTGTACCATAAGATGACCCTCAGTATGAAAAGAACACACAAAGGATTCTGGAGCAGAAAGATAGACAGAAACTTTGTCCCTGTTGAGCCATTATAGAGCTACCAGAAATATTTGGGAGTGAGAAAAAACAGAGTAAAACCTATAATTTGTTTAAACCCGCATTTTTTTTGTTCAAGGTTGTGGTCTCAGTTACAGTCAAACACAGAACCTACTCAATAGTTTCAATTTCTCTTTATCTATCCTTATTGAAAGCTAAACATAGCTACTCCCCATCATCTAGATTTTATAGCCAACATACGTTTGAATACTATTAAATTTCATCTGTTTTTCTCATTTTATTCTTATACTTCATCTATTTTATTTTATTTTTTCTACCATGACCCAACTTAGTGATTCTTCTTGGAATCAAACTCCTCCAGTGTATTTGTAGTGTTCATGGTAATATGCCAAACCTCTCTGATGGAATAAAAAGTGTGCTTATTACCCGCTGCCATCTACTTAAACTTTGTCTTACAGTGAAAAGATAATCTGTGTGATAGAAAAAGAAAATCCTTTCCCTTTAACTTAACTTTGTCTTTTTTCCTTCCACATAAAGCAGCCTTTTTATTCCTGTAGAGGTGTTCCTGCAAAGGCCCAGAATACAGTGCAAATATTAATTAAGACAACATTGAAAACTTCAACTCACCAATCCAGTAATCGATGTATGGAATTGTAAAATGATTTGCCCAAGGTTCCAAAACAGCCTCAACTCCCGGCTCTATGCAAATACACAGGCACAAGCAATGTTCACAATTTCACGTTCCGTCTGAATGCTAAAAACTTTGTTTCTGCCAGTCATTTCCTCGCTAGTATTTAACTCATCACTTTGAAAACCACTTTGATAAGCCGATACCTTGAGCATGGAGAGAGCTATAAAAAAGGCCTAAATTTCTGTTTCAGCTTTTTAAAATTCTATTACAGAACAGTTACTGAAACGGAGAACCTACCAACTGCTTATATGGGAATTTTCTTAGAGAAATGGGAGAATAAAATCGCATTTTTCATTTAGATTACTCAGACAAATACATGGTTATCTGTGTTCCTCTTCAGGAAAGGCAGGAAGAAAACTAGCATTGTGACTATCTGAGGATTCATTGCTTCTTAATCCTTTGTTAATTGCCCAATATATATCTTAGTAAGAGTTTATGTACATGTCAAAACCATTTATATGATAGTTAAGTTGATTTGGAGACATCTAGCTATTAAAATAAGAACACCTCACAACATGGACGGACCTAGAGATTGTCATACTGAGTGAGGTAAGTCAGACAGAGAAAGAGAAATATTGTATGATAGCGCTTATATGTGGGATCTAAAAAGAAATGATACAAATGAACTTATTTACAAAACAGAAACAGACTCACAGACTTAGAGAATGAATTTATGGTTACCAAAGGGGAAAGGTGGGGGGCAGGGATAAATTAAGAGGTTGAGATTAACATATACACACTACTATACATAAAATATCCATAGATGACCAACAAGGACCTACTGTATAGCACAGGGAACTCTGCTCAGTATTATGTAACAAGCTAAATGGGAAAAGAATACAAAAAAGAATAGATACATGTATATGTATAACTGAATCACTTTGCTGTACGCCTGAAACTATCACAACATTGTTAATCAACTACACTCCAATATAAAATAAAAAGTTAAAAAAAAAAGAATATACAGTGGAGAAAAGACAGTCTCTTCAATAAGTGGTGCTGGGAAAACTGCACAGCTACATGTAAAAGAATGAGATTAGAATATCTCCTCATACCATACACAAAAAAAACCACCCAAATATGTATCTTTTAAATTCTGTGATTCAGAGTAATGCTGTGCTTTAATGTTTCTTGTAGTGCATGTTTGATGGAAGTAAATCCTTTCAGATTTTGTATGTCTGCAAAAAAATAATAAAGGGTGTTGATATATGAAGTGGAAAAAAATAAAATAAGAACATCTCAGGAAGCTGTCTGTATATACACAGGAAATGCACATTCTCTTTATATTCACAGAAGGTCACGTGCCCACACATTTTAAGGGTTCATCAAAGAGATGTGGCTATTTTTTTCTGTTTAAACCCATATTGCTTCAAATTATCTCGATCTTTTTTTCCCCAAATTTTCAGTCATTCTGCTATGTTTACAAACTGGAAATAAAAGAATCTCCACTACCTTCTTCCATGTATGATCTGTTAGCAAATACACCTGGTTGGCCCACTGATGGAGAAGCCAAAAACAAAGTTTACATGTTTTTATCTAAATTCCTATAGCATTGTGGCAGAAAAACCTGGGTTAAGATATGCAGCCTGAAATTCCTATCCCCTTGATTTTACTTAGGCCCAAATACCATTTTTTCTCTTTTCTAAATGTCTAAATCACAGTCATGAACACCAAGGATCCTTTAGTAGTGACTATGGATGGAAAGGTCAAGCCTTCTATTAACCTGGTGTCACAATGTCGCCTGTACGGTTTATTCCATAGATTTGGATACAGTATTATAAGATTCTACTGCCTCAAAATACTTATTCAGGGAAGGGAAACCAATCTACCATTTACCAGTAATTGATGTTGCCAATTCTCCACATTGTCCCTACCAGCATTGATCCATCTATTCATTTTTCAGCAGGTGAATTTTGAACATCTCTTATTTCCCAGACACCATTCAAAGCTCTGAAGATAAAAACATGCAAAACATGTTATCTAAGCTCAACATTTTAGGGAGCTCCTTCTATCTTAAAAAATTCTATTACTATAATTATTCTACCTCAAGTATTGGTCACGGTACCTTCCTTAGAAGAAACTTGTTTCTTTCTAAAAGAAGCAAACGCTAGAAGGTTTCCAATGTACAAAAAAGTTGCAAGAAGTGTAAAAGGAACACCCACATGTTCTTTATCTTTTATCTTTAAAGATAAAGTACCAGGTACACCAATTAGCAATATTTCCCTGCTTTTCTTTGTTTCTGTATGTATTCATATAATGCTTATTTCTCTGAAGCTTTTGAGATTGAGATGTATACATCATGTTCTTTTACCTCTAAATACTTCAGTGTATATTTCCTTAGAATAGGATATTCTCTTCCATAAATACAACACCGTTGTCATCTTAATTAAATTTAAATGTGATATAACCTATTTTCCTAGTCTATCATCAATATTTTTTTTCAGTTGAACCACTAATACTCTTTCTGTAACTGTTTTCCTTCCAGTAAAGAATCCAGTCTAAGAGGCCATATTGCATTTCATTGTTGTGCCTTTTAATCTCCTTTAATATGGAACACTCTTTTATCATTTCTTTGTCTTGTATGACACTGACAGTGTCAGACATAATCAGTCAGACAGCTCTGAATAATGCAGTATGTTGTGTTTTAATCAAGTGCCTTGCATTTTGTGTTTGTCTGATGTTTCTTTATGTTTAGTTCAGGTTATGCAGTCCCAGCTGGAATGCTACATAAATGTTATGGTGTCCTTCTCAGGCTATCACATCTGAAGGCTCGCAATGTCTATCTGCTCTCCTCCTCCCCCATTCCTAATAAGCTTTTAATTTGGAATAATTCTAGCCATACAGAAAGGTTTCAAATATGGTACAAAGACTTCCCATATACTCTTCTACCAGAACTAAGAAATTAATGTTGGTTCTTTACTGTCAAAATAAATTACAGGCTTCTTTTAGATTTCACCAGGTTTTCTACTAATATCTTTTCTGTTCTAGGAGCTCATCCTGGACAATGTATTTAGTTTGCATGTCACCTTAACCCACACTGATGTATCAGTTTTTCAGTCTTTCCTGGATTTCCATGACTTGGACAGTTTTGAAGAGTGACCATCAAGTATGTTGCAAAACATATCTCAATTTGGGTTTTTCTCATGGGGTTTGCCTTTTATTTTTTATGTTAATTTTAATCACCCTAAGTGTCTGATTTTTCCACTATATTGTTACTATTATTTTCTTGCTACTAATAAAGAGTTTATAGGAAAACACTTCAAAACCTTGCAAATATCCTGCTTCTTCTCAAACCCCCTCTCTCCTAAATTGATGATTCTTGACTGAACCAATCTTTACATGATGGTTGGAAATAAAAACTACTATCCTCTCCAAATTTACCAGTTTGCACTTGGCATTCTACTGTAAGCAAGAGCCCTCCCTCCTCTTCCATTTTTTCTTTATCTATTTATTATTGTTATGAACTAATGGATTCACATTCTATGATGATTTTTAATTTGTTATTGTCCTTAATTATTTTGATGCTCAAAAAATTTAAGATTCATCCAGAAGCAACCCTTTCATGCTGGCTCCACAATCTTGTGGCCCACCCCCATCCACCTTAAGAATACTTCCTTACTTTATGGCATAACCAAAGAGTCCAAGCTCATTGTACCCCATTCCTTGCCAGCCCTGAAGTTAGTCATTCTCCATGTAAAAGTCCTTTCTTAAATCTTTCTTGTAACCAGCAAAGCCATGCTTCATAGTAGAAAACAAATTAGTGATGTCAAATGCATGTTTAGTGGCAATCCTTCTGTTAAGTTCAACTTGACCTACTAAATATGAATTACTAATTACATGAACATTTCAAATTCAGACAGCAGTCAGGACCTTCACTTATTTCCAGTACATTAAAACAACATTATATACAATTAACATTTAGAAACTTGAGAATAATTATGCATATTCCAGCATCCTTTCAATACCAAAATCAACTGAACATACAGATCTCCCAGGTCAACTGTATTCTTTCTTTTACAACCATTCCTGTATGCTCTCCATTACACTTCCCCATTTTTCTCATTATTCACTTTGACCCTGCCCCAAGCTTTCAGTTGCCTATGTCTAAAGCATTCTTTACTTTTTCATAGAGTACCTGGCTTCCACCTACCTTAACAAAAACCATTTCCTTTTCTTTCCCCCCATTCCCCAAAATCTTTCTGCAAATAAAGGACACAGTAATATCATGACTCCCCATTTCCACATCCTAACAATTACTCTTCCTCCTTTGTACATGAATCCTTCTTCTTTAAAACGTAAAATTCACTTTTTACATCACATTGTCATTGTCTCCTATTATTTACTGGTGAATGTGAACTCACGTTCATCGAGTTATGCTGACACCTAAATTTTGTTTTGCTTTCATCCCCAATTCTGTCACTATCCTATAGGAGTCCATTAGGAGTCATTCCAAGCTCTAAGTACAGTATGGCTTATAGTCTCAACTACAATTATCAATTCTGCTTCAATTTACTAATTCTTAAAAAAATAAACCTATGATCTTCTCATATTTAAATTGATTCACCTATGAAATAAACTCTTAAGCATCATTTTTTCATCACTAGTTATTTATCCTTCCAGACCTCTCCCCCTTCTCTCTCTTTCTCTCTACTCTTCCCCCCTTCCCTTTTAAACTGCTCTTCATCATTTGACACTCTCGTTTGCTTTCTCTTCCTTAGCACTCTATTATCTTTTTTTTTTATTTTGCAGGACGCGGGCCTCTCACTGTTGTGGCCTCTCCTCTTGTGGAGCACAGGCTCCGGATGCGCAGGCTCAGCGGCCATGGCTCACAGGCCCAGCCACTCCGCGGCATGTGGGATCTTCCCGAACCGGGGCACAAACCCGTGTCCCTTGCATCGGCAGGCAGACTCTCAACCACTGCGCCACCAGGGAAGCCCGCACTCTATTATCTTGTTTTTCATCCATTAGCACTATTTTTGTCTTGCTTCTTCATCTATCCAGACTTGATTTGAAATTCTATCATTTCATTACTCTCTTACTAGCACAATAGTCACTGAATGCTGCTGCCTTTTCACCACAACTGCCCTGAAAATTTCAAACTCTGATTAAACTCAACAATCTCCATCACACCTTTCCACTATGATAGATAACGTAAAATGGCAAAACCATATAGATTGATGCCACAAATACACTACCAATCTCAGATGTGACTCAGTCCCACTTGGAAATCCTTTTACATGTTGCCATTCCACTCCTTCTCCCAGTTCCTTCAACACCTATTCCAATTTCTACTAAACTAACTTTGTCCACCACTTTGGAGCATACAAATTGTCCTTGAAATTCAGAATGGAAATAGACATTGTGAAACATTAATGTAATTAACTTTCCCCTAAACCTACAAATGTATCTTCACAAATCCTAGAGAAGGTCTTCATCCTCTTATCTCACCTCATTCCTCTTCCTGGGCTGTTGGTCATTCCCAGGAATGCTGCCTCACCTCTCTTCTGCATTTTCAGCTTCTTTCACTTGGTTGGCTCCAACCTTTCAGCCTCTAAACTTGCTGAAAGCTCTTTCATTCTAAGAACATTCTCAAGAAACTTCTGTTCTAAAAGCAGTATTCTCAGGTTTTCATCTCTTCCTAACCAAGCTTTCTAATAAATAAATAAATAAATTTTAATCTCCTTTTCCTGAACTTTAATTTACAGACTTGGCTTCTGCTTTCTAAAGTCTGTACCTAATTCTGTGCTGCAACAGCTCCTTATACGGTAACCATTGACCACCTGATTGGAAATGTATTGATTCTTGTCCTTTTTTTTTTTAGACCTTGGACGCTTTTTTGAGATTTGCCGCTGTTGATTGCTCTGTCTCTGTTTTCCCTTGGTTTCTATTGCCCTTATATTTTGTGGTTCTTCTCTACCTTTCTGATCACTTTTTGTTTTTCCAATGAATTGTCAACTTAATTCTGTAAAAATTACTGTTCCACACTGATCAGTTATTAACCTTTACTTCCTTTCTTAATTTATATCTTCTTGAGTATTTTATCCAGACACGTCTATACTTCTAACTACCACACTATATTTTTGACCAAAAAGTACTTATTTTTAACCTTAATCCCTGATCCAATATTCAAAAAATTGCACCTTCTGTCTAAAAGCTATATCTACTTAACTAATCTGATAGTACACTGACTCAATATTCCCAAACCAAATTGTTTCCCCCTCTTATTTCCTCTATTTCTACTCTTTTGAATACCCTATTCTTGATAATAGAAAGTTCATGGTGACAAAAGATAATCTTTATTCTTCTTCTTATTCCCAAAGTTCAGTACTGAATCTTTCATCCATTCCTGGTATCTCTACTTCTATATACTCCTAGCATAGCTTCCGCTGCCTTAGTTTATAGGCTTGTCTCTTTACTTGTTGATACCTCAAACTTGTTATTCTAAACCAAAAATGTTATAAATTTTCTCTTTTAAAAACATTGTTTAACTCTATCACATATTCATATACATTAATATACCTTGGGCTGACCACTTAGCCTACTGAAACCAATGTAGACCTGACTGGGTGTCATCACTTTGATCCAGGCTCATCACTTATGTCCTAGAAGCAGCAGAGTACCACAATCTTGGAATGGATGCCCCATGTATGCGGAAGACCACCTCTAGTCAGCCGAGTACTTACCTAACCAGCAAGCCAAGATACCTTCAGCCAATTACCAACTGTAAGAGACTTTGCTTTCTTAAAATGGGGGAGCGGGAAGGTTGTAGTCCTCTGAACTTTATATCAATAGTTCAGTGCCTACCTCGACTGTTTGATGGATTGGGTTGACTGCTTAGTAGTAAAACTTTTCATTCTGGGCTTAATCATTATCCTATTATTTTATAGGTTTCCTGTCCCCCCCAACCCTTTAATAATATTAAAGTCTAAATTCTGTAGCAGGACATTTAAGATTTGACCTTTGTTTCTCTCTTGAGATATATTTCCCAAAATCACTTTTTTAAAAATATTTATTTATTTATTTACTTATTTTATTTTTGGTTGCGTTGGGTTTTCGTTGCTGCACATGGGCTTTCTCCAGTTGTGGTGAGCCGGGGACTTTTCATCATTAGTGTATAGGAATGCTAGAGATTTCTGTGCGTTAATTTAGTATCTTGCTACTTCACCAAATTCATTGATTAGTTCTAGTAGTTTTCTGGTAGCATCTTTAGGATTCTCTATGTATAGTGTCATGTCCTCTGCAAACAGTGACAGCTTTACTTCTTCTTTTCCGATTTGGATTCCTTTTATTTCTCCTTCTTCTCTGATTGCTGTGGCTAAAACTTCCAAAACTATGTTGAATAATAGTAGTGAGAGTGGGCAACCTTGTGTTGTTCCTGATGTTAGTGGAAATGGTGTCAGTTTTTCACCATTGAGGAGGATGTTGCCTGTGGGTTTCTCACATATGGCCTTTATTATGTTGAGGCAAGTTCACTCTATGTGTACTTTCTGGAGGGTTTTTATCATAAATGGTGTTGAATTTTGCTGAAAGCTTTCTCTGCATCTATTGAGATGATCATATGGTTTTTCTCCTTCAATTTGTTAATATGGTTTATCACATTGATTGATTTGTGTATATTGAAGAATCCTTGCATTCCTGGAACAAACCCCACTTGATCATGGTGTATGATCCTTTTAATGTGCTGTTGGATTTTTTGCTAGTATTTGTTGAGGATGTTTGCATCTATTTTCATCAGTGATATTGTCCTGTAGCTTTCTTTCTTTGTGACATCTTTGTCTGGTTTTGCTATCAGGGTGTAGGTGGCCTCGTAGAATGAGTTTGGGAGTGTTCCTCCCTCTGCTATATTAAAGCTTGTATTTCCTTATTTATTTTCATTTTGGATGATCTGTCCATTGGTGAAAGTGGAGTGTTAAAGTCCCCTACTATGATTGTGTTCCTGTTGATTTCCCCTTTTATGGCTGTTAGCGGTTGCCTTATGTATTGAGGTGCTCCTCTGTTGGGTGCATAAATATTTACAATTGTTATATCTTCTTCTTGGATTGATCCCTTGATCATTATGTAGTGTCCTTCTTTGCCTCTTGTAATAGTCTATTTTAAAGTCTATTTTGTCTGATATGAGAATTGCTACTCCAACTTTCTTTTGATTTCCATTTGCAAGGAATATCTTTTTCCATCCCCTCACTTTCAGTCTGTATGTGTCCCTAGGTCTGAAGTGGGTCTCTTGTAGACAGCATATAGATGGGTCTTGTTTTTGTATCCATTAAGCAAGACTGTGCCTTTTGGTTGGAGCATTTAATCCATTCAAGTTTAAGGTAATTATCGATATGTATGCTCCTATGACCCTTTTCTTAAATGTTTTGGGTTTGTTTTTGTAGGTCCTTTTCTTCTCTTGTGTTTCCCACTTAGAGAAGTTCCTTTAGCATTTGTTTGCTGGTGCTGACTTCTCTTAGCTTTTGCTTGTCTGTAAAACTTTCGATTTCTCCATCAAATTTGAATGAGATCCTTGCTGGGTAGAGTAATCTTGGCTGTAGGTTTTTCTCCTTCATCACTTTCAATATGTCCTGCCTCTCCCATCTGGCTTGCAGAGTTTCTGCTGAAAGATCAGCTCTTAACCTTATGGGGTTTCCCTTGTGTGTTATTTGTTTTTCCCTTGCTGCTTTTAATATATTTTCTTTGTATTTAATTTTTGATAGTTTGATTAATATGTGTCTTGGCATGTTTCTCCTTGGATTTATCCTGTATGGGACTCTCTGTGCTTTCTGGACTTGATCAACTATTTCCTTTCCCATATTAGGGAAGTTTCCAACTATAATCTCTTCAAATATTTTCTCAGTCCCTTTCTTTTCCTCTTCTTCTTCTGGAACCCCTATAATTCAAATGTTGTTGCATTTAATGTTGTCCCAGAGGTCCCTGAGACTCTCCTCAATTTTTTTCCTTCTTTTTTCTTTATTCTGCTCTGCGGTAGTTACTTCCACTATTTTCTCTTCCAGGTCACTCCTCCGTCTTTCTGCCTCAGTTATTCTGCTATTGATGCCTTCTAGAGAATTTTTAATTTCATTTATTGTGTTGTTCATCACTGTTTGTTTGCTCTTTAGTTCTTCTAGGTCCTTGTTAAACATTTCTTGTATTTTCTCTATTCTATTTCCAAGATTTTGGATCATTTTTACTATCATTATTCTGAATTCTTTTTCAGGTAGACTGCCTATTTCCTCTTCATTTGTTAGGTCCTTGGTGGGTTTTTTCCTTGCTCCCTCATCTGTTGTGTGTTTTTCTGTCTTCTCATTTTGCTTAACTTACTGTGTTTGGGGTCTCCATTTCACAGGCTGCAGGTTCGTAGTTCCCGTTGTTTTTGATGTCTGTCCCAAGGGCTAAATTTTGTTCAGTGGGTTGTGTAGCCTTCCTGGTGGAGGGGACTAGTGCCTGTGTTCTGGTGAATGAGGCTGGATCTTGGCTGTCTGGAGGGCAGGGCCACGTCCGGTGGTGTATTTTGGGGTGTCTGTGGCCTTATTATGATTTTAGGCAGCCTCTCTTCTAATGGATGGGGTTGTGTTCCTGTCTTGCTAGTTGTTTGGCATAGGGTGTCCAGCACTGTAGCTTGCTGGTCATTGAGTGAAGCTGGGTCTTGGCGCTGAGATGGGGATCTCTGGGAGATTTTTGCCGTTTGATATTACATGGAGCTGGGAGGTCTCTTGTGGACCAGTGTCCTGAACTTGGCTCTCCCACCTCAGAGGCACAGCCCTGATGCCTGGCTGGAGCACCAAGAGCCTGTCATCCACACAGCTCAGAATAAAAGGGAGAAATAAAAGAAAGTAAGAAAAAAAGAAGATAAAATAAAGTAAAATAAAATAAAGTTATTAAAATAAAAAATACATATTAAGAAAAAAAATGTTTTTAAAGTAAAAAAAAAAAAAAAAAAAGGAGAGCTAGAACCCTAGGACAAATGTTAAAAGGAAAGCTATGCAGACAAAATTACATACAGAAGCATACACACACACACACTCACAAAAATAGAAAAAGGGGAAAAATATATATATCTTTGCTCCCAAAGTCCACCTCCTCAATTTGGAATGATTCGTTGTCTATTCAGGTATTCCACACATGCAGGGTACATCAAGTTGATTGTGGAGAGTTAATTCACTGCTCCTGAGGCTGCTGGGAGAGAGTTTCCTTTCTCTTCTTTGTTCACACAGCTCCTGGGATTCAGGTTTTGATTTGGACACGCCTCTGTGTGTAGGTCACCTGAGGGCGTCTGTTCTTTGCTCAGACAGGGTGGGGTTAAAGAAGCAGCTGTTTAGGGGGCTCTGGCTCACTCAGGCCGCAGGGAGGGAGCGGTACGGATACAGGGCGAGCCTGCGGCAGCAGAGGTCAGCACGACATTGCACCAGCCTGAGGCATGCCGTGCGTTCTCCCGGGTAGGTTGTCCCTGGATCACGGGACCCTGGCAGTGGCGGGCTGCATAGGCTCCCAGGAGGGGAGGTGTGGATAGTGACCTGTGCTCACACGCAGGCTTCTTGGTGGCGGCAGCAGCAGCCTTAGCATCTCATGCCCGTCTCTGGGGTCCGAGCTGATAGCCGCGGCTCGCGCCCGTCTCTGGAGCCCCTTTAAGTGGCGCTGTTAATCCCCTCTCCTCGCGCACCAAGAAACAAAGAAGCAAGAAAAAGTCTCTTGCCTCTTTAGCAGCTCCAGACTTTCCCGGACTCCCTCCCGTCTAGCCGTGGTGCACTAGCCTCTTCAGGCTGTGTTCATTCCGCCAACACCAGTCCCGGTGCTCTGACTGAAACCCGAGCCTCAGCTCCCAGCCCCGCCTGCCCTGGCGGGTGAGCAGACAAGCCTCTCGGGCTGGTGAGTGCTGGTTGGCACCGATCCTCTGTGCGGGAATCTCTCCGCTTTGCCCTCCACACCCCTGTTGCTGTGCTCTCCTCCGCAGTTCCGAAGCTTCCCCGCTCCGCCACCCGCAGTCTCCGCCCGCGAAGGGGCTTGCTAGTTTGTGGAAAGCTTTCCTCCTTCACAGCTCCCTCCCACTGGTGCAGTTCCATCCCTATTCTTTTGTGTCTGTTTTTTCTTTTGCCCTACCCAGGTACATGGGGAGATTCTTGTGTTTTGGGAGGTCTGAGGTCTTATGCCAGCATTCATGAGGTGTTCTATAGGAGTTTTTCTACATGTAGATGTATTTCTGATGTATTTGTGGAGAGGAAGGTGATCTCAGCATCTTACTCTTCTGCCATCTTGAAGCTCCTGCCTCTGTTTAGTTTTATTTGGCTTTTTACTCTTTCATTTATTCCAAAATAGTATGATTATAAATAATCCTATTGCTACAATGATATTCTTTGCATACATCACTTCACACTTGCCTGATTGCTTCCATATAGTAAATCTGTAGAACCAGAGTTGTTTAAACAGATGATTCTGTAGAAAATTTTTATCTTTTGTATATATTATACTATTTAAGACAATGCCTATGTGTCTACAATGCCTTTTTAACAGAGTACTTTCAATTATTTTATTTGTAATTTAATTAATCTGAGAGATGAAAATGATATTTTAGTACTAATTAATATGACCATAATTTTATGTCTAGAGATTAGTTGAAATTTTTATTCATATGTCTGTCAACTTTGGTTATCATATATTTGTCTCTCAAATTTTTACTCATTTATTTGTTAAACTGTACTTTCTTTTTCTGTCAGCTTTTGTGTTTTGTCCTATTCCGGCTTAGAAAAACCTTTCCAAACCCATCAGTATGATTATAAAATTATTCTTCTTAATTTTTTCTATAATTACTTGCATAACTAAGCTCTCTAACTCATAATTCAAGCAAATAATGTACAGTTTCTTAGAAAAATATGTATTTCATCCAGATTTTCAAATTTATTACTATATGTGGATTTTAGGTATATATATATATATATATATATATATGTTTTTTAATTTCTTCTGGAATATTCAACTATTCTGTTTGTTTCCAGAGTAGTTTAATATTCTAGAAGAAATTCAGAAATTCTCTGAGGAATAAACCATTGATATTTGACCCACTGAGACCTTGGATTGCTTTTCACTACAGCCTATACTGCCATATAGAAGTTAGTACTGGAGATGAAAAGCTGCCAAAACAAAAACACCAAAAATAGGTGATAGTAACTTAAGGGGCAGAAAGGAGACACTGAAGAAATAGTTATTGGAAGCTGAAAGGATGATAATGCAGGTTATCTAATGGATAGTAGTAAAACATGACTTGCAATAACTTGAAAGGAACTTTCAAGTTTCAAACTTTAACCAGAAGGTAAAATGGTGGGAAAAAGAACTTTGATACCTTGTGGTGACTGATGCTACTTGCAGTTAGTAAGGTATTAAATGAATGAGATGAACTCAGAAAAGAATGGGTCAATTTGCAAGGAGAAATAGAAGAGAGAAGATTCAAACATAGAGGGACTTCAGAGAGTTGAAGAAGTAATTTCTGAATCCCAAATGACAAAACCTGATAAAAATACAACTTTGACTGGAAGGATCCAATCTATGATATTGGCTTTACACCCAACCTCTGAATGGATTACACCCAACTTTACACCCAACCCTGTACAAAATAGCTCAAGAAAAGGGAAACAAAGTATGGCTCTTCCATCAAAGCCAAAAGAGCTAAGTTGAGAAAGAAAGAAAAAAAAGGAAAATACAAGTAGAAAATTCTATATTGAACATATACACACACAGAGTCTAAAATATTTGTCTATAAAAAACTTTTGGCATGACTATAGGCACATGGAGATAACTGGACTCGAGAGATTTATGTTGCTAAAAGTACTGCCAACCTGGATTAAAAGATAGTGCAATTGTCTGAGAAGAATTACAACCACAGTTTTGTCAACCAACATTCATGCCACCGGTGAGCTAAAGAATTGCTTAACCCTCAAAGAGGTCATCGTCTCTGACGCCCAGTCTAGATGTAGCTTACAGAAACAAGAAAAAAGAAGAAATTCTCTGAGTTAAGAGGAGCCAAAGTCCAGAAAGAATGGGTTGGTGAACTTCCTCCAAGGAAGAAGTGGACCCAAGTAAAGGATAATTCTCTACAGTAGCATAAGCCACTCTGGAAATATCTGCCCAGGATTTAAGACTTAATACAGATCAATGACTGCTATATCACCCTTTATTCTTCTTTATAAATTCTAGGTGTTCTCTCTTCCACAGTCTATTTTAGTTGTATGGGTTTCAATTAACTTTCCATTTTAGTTTGCCAATTTGTACATCAAGATGATTCACATGTGGAAGTACTACACATCACCCCCTATTATTGTGATTACTGTGTACCATCTAGGGATAATGAACTAATTGATTCTAACATTGGATGGAATTTTGTTCTGTCTACTTTGGCAAGTAGGAGAGTATCTTTTGTGGGTAGGAGACAGAACCAAATCTTTGATTATTAGAATGGTGAATTCTGATAGCCATGAGTGGTGTTCAACAAATATTTTCCATTTTCCTCCTTCTAAGTACCTTCAGAAGTTAAGTGGGGTCCTGTTTTGTTTACTGCAACATGAACAGTAATAATACATAGCACTGTGGGTTAAAGTCAGTAAAACCAATATGCATGTCCACATAGCTCTTTTTATTGCTTTTGTGATTGAGAAAACATGTGTTCAGATAAAGCTTCTACAGCCTGGTTCCCTTTGTGACAATGATATGCAGATGCTTCGTACCCTCTTCCATTGACCCAAATTGGACATGTATCATGAGCAAGAAAATGAGCTCTTTTTTTGCCTTAATCCACTGAGATTTGGGTGTTTGTTTTTTATTGCTACCACATAAATTTCTATTCTAAGTAAGACTGCATACAGTACAAAGCATTTTAAAAAATTATTTTAGAGTGTCCTCTTAACCTGGGTTTACTTCTATCTATGGGGGTATTCTAAAATTGCACCCAAGTATTCACATTCCTGTATATGAATGTCCTAGAACAGTGTCTGTCAAAAATAATATTGATTGCATACAGATTGATTTAAACTGAGAATGAAATCATAATGAACACTTCAGCAAAATCTACCCCTATCTCTAAGACCCTCACTTTGTACACCTTTCTTTCATCTGTATTTTGGAAAATTTTGCAGACTTGTTCAATGAGACAGAAAAGAAAATCTTAATTATTTTACTAAGCATGAGGCAATATATATTAATATTGGTCTCTTTTTAAATATATCACACCATAAATTTTTGTTATGACCCAAATAATATGCTTTGGTAGCCTGCAGTTCAAGTCTACAGAAAAGAATCAAATTTATATATCTTTGTTTACATTGATGTTTCTGTCATTCCAGTCACAATGATTCTTGCTGCCTCTCCGCTTTTTATTTTATTTTAATTTCCTTTTTACTTTTACTACTTTATTTTTAAAGTAACTTTTAAATTTACCAATACTTTTAGTTAAATTACTCCCGTTTCTTGTTTCAATTAATTCATTAGTATATTTATGTTATTCAAGATGTTGACCTAAAGTTATCAAGAGATTTAAACATACAGAATATTTCTCACTGAGGGTGGAAAATATAATAACAACAAACTGGGCCGGTGTGACTGATATAATGTGTTATCACCAGTCTAGAGTAAGAAAAATGAAAAAGATGGTGTATTTTGCTGTTTTTAAATTTTAAATTATTTTCATATATCTATGAAGTGGACCAGGATGGTTTAGCCAACAAAACATATTGCCATATGTTTTAAGTATCAAGACATATTACCATATGTCTTAAATTTGAATCAATTGAGCTTATTACGGTCAGGGTGTTTTTAGTTACAAGTAACCAAAACTCGATTCAAACTAGCTTTAGCTGAAAAGATTTATATATTTATTTATATCATTGAAAAGATTCAAGGGTACAAAAATATGTTGACAGGAATCAGTCTCTATCTCTTGCTATGCTTTACTCTGTATAGGCATCATTTTCAGGTAAGCTCTTTAGATATCATGGCAAAAATAGCTACCAGCACATCTAAGCTTACATTCTAATAGCTCAGCAGACACTACAGTAAGACAAAGTTCCAGCAATGGCCTGGACCGGCCCTCATGGACCCAGCTTGGCTTATGTTCATATTCTAGAACCAGCCACCAAAACCAAGGTGGTCTCCAGAACTCAGTGACCACCTTCAGCTAGGTGTTCTCTAGCTGAACTTTGTTCATGACGTCCCTCCTGGAGTGGTTTGGCCTTAATTTCAGTATATTGCCAAAGAAAAACTGGGGTCCTCTACCCAAAAAAAACTAGGTAAGAGATTTTGGGAAGGTAAAGATAACCCCTTACTGCAGAAACTTAGAGAATAAGTTAACCACTGCAAATTCACAGAGTTCTTTAATGGTAGAGCAAAGATAAATATGGCCTCTGACCCAAACACTTTCTTCTTTAGGACACAATGGTAAAACTACTTTGTATTTCTTGTATGAATTCCTTATGATTATTGCTGTTGCTATAGATTTTAAATGTTTTTAATCACTCTGTTTTGGTATAAATTGATATGTAGATAAAAATATAAATATATATACATTTTTTTAGTACAAACTTGTTTTGAAAAATGCTCACATGTCGTGTAGTAAATTTAGGTTTTTTTTATGGTCATAATTGAATATAAATATCATTTAAAACAATATCTGTCAAAATGATTGGTGGGTGTTGATGGCACAAAAATAAAGCACGGCTATTAGTGTGTTATAGGTTGTTAATTAAACTGAGGGACTTTGATTAGGTTAGGATAAATGGTAATACTAGCTGTTGTTACTGGAAAGAGAAGTCTCAGCCTACTGTATAAGCATCCTGGCTCCAGCATCAAGAGAGTTACAGGAAATCAGGAGCAGTGGACCAAAGAGAAGACTTTGCTTCTTTCATACTAATTAAGAAAAGAAGTTATATAATATGTAAAATGACACCTTCCACATGATCCATTGTTAAATTCCTCACTGCAATTCCAGAGCAAACACATGGCTTAAAACATGAAAACATTTAAATCATCCTTATGTCTTAGGAAAGCTTAGGCTTCAAGTTTAAACTCAAGGTCAGTTGAAAGAACATGGTCTACTAAAGTCAAGGGTAATGCTGGAGCTAGAAGAATTAGTGCTTTTAAGGATTAATAAATAAGATTATTTATAAGAAATCCAACTAAACCTAAAAGTTGACATTTTCTTGAAAACCTTATTCTCTGGGATTAAAAGAGAGAATTTCTAACCAGTTTTTAATATTTCACCTATTGGTCAAAGAAAATTTCTTTTTTTCTGTTTCAAAGTTATCAAGAGTGAGTACAAATGTATCTCTCTTATCCATGGCTGTGAAAATCAGATGTGTGGAATTGACACATTATTTTTCGCCTGGAGCAGTATATTCTAATAATCAGTGAGGTACCTAGAAGATAATAAATGACATAGTGACAGCTCACCATACAGTGGACAGTAAATATCGGAGAAACCATGATCCTAGTGTTGGCATTCACTTGGTACTGATAAAGATTTATTGCCAATCAAGAGGATTACTAAGTGCATTTTGTAAACAAGATGCTAGGTGCTGCAGCAGTAAATACAAAATAAATAAATAAAAGACAGCTTGCCCTGTTCTTTCATGCCCTGTCTAATCTGGTAGACAAGATATGCTAAACTCCACATGGTAAGGACTCTCAAAGCAACATTCCAACTAGCAAAGAAAGAAAAGAGTGTGGCCTTACTGGAGTCAGATATTGGTAATGAGGAACTCCTTGGTGGGAAAAGCTGAATTTTTTCATTTTTCTTTTTCTTTGTTTTGTTTTTAGTGGAAACATAGGTCATGTGTTAATTGAGTAGAAGAAGGAAGGGAGGTTTAGTTTTTGCAGTTGTTATCACCATGAAACAATGCTCCCTCACCTCTTTTTTTTTTGTGGGATCCTCCCGGACTGGGACATGAACCCGTGTCCCCTGCATCGGCAGGCGGACTCTCTACCACTGTGCCACCAGGGAAGCCCTTCTCTCCTGTTTTTTTTTTTCACTACTTCAGCTCCCCTAAACTCAATCTTGTAGCTAATCTAACTTCACTGTCCCTGTACACAGAAAGAAAATTTTAAAAATTTACTGGGCACCACTGCCTCTATCCCTTTCTATGGTAAACTTCCCACAGTCAACATGCACAGTATCCATGAAGGGAGGATAGCATTTTGACTTGTGCCCAGAGTTAATTAAGCTGCACATTTGCAGTCTCCCTAAATGGTGGAAATATTTTTTCCAAACTAAAGTTTAGTGGTTTGGGAATCAAGGCCCATAGTCCTTTCTGTGTGATCTTGAGAAACATAGTTCCCTTGTCATGTTTGGTTTTCTCAATTTTAAATTTAAAAAAATTGTCAAAGATTAACTTTAAGGGTTTCCCCCCCCCCCATTTTTTGTCATTCATCTATTTATTCAGTGAATGCTTATTGATTACCAGGTAAGGGCTATAAACAGTGTTCCAGGTTCTGGGGATACAAAACTAGCAAGGGTCTGAATGGCCATGCTCATGCTATTCATAGCCTTGTGTCAATAAAATAAATAAATAAATATCATTTTTAGTGCTGTAATGAGAAGAAATGGCATAATGAGTGCTTAAACTAGGGGGATACTTTCTCTAGGATATTCAGAGAAGGTCTATCTGAGGAAGTATCTTTTGGGTTGAAACCTGAATAAAAATAAAGGATTCAGCTGTGCATTAGAATATTACTTGAGCAGTTTCATGTTTCATCTGCAAGCATTCAAATTTTATTTCCCAAGCCCCTCACCCTTTCATCCAGATGATGTCACTCAACTGTCTGAGAACAGATAGTTTTTCTCCTTGCAGTTTTTCCATTATTATTCTTCACACACAGGGTTATGATTGCAACTCATTGTCTGTTGGACAGACTTCATACTGCATGGAGAGAGAACAATAAAATTATGACTTGGTGACAGATCTATTTTATTGCCAAGGTATGTTGTAGCTCTCCATTAATTTCATTGTTTCTCTTCTTTCTGTCTGTCATGTTACAGACAGGTGCTTTCAATGACAAGCAGACACAATGAAAAGACGCCAACTTAAAAACAAAAACAAAACAGCTTCTCAAAGATCTTTCAGATCCTGGCAGTTCAAATTTCAAAAATGTTTAAAGAACTGCCACTCGTTATGAAATTAAGGATAGGGGAATATTAATAATGATTTCTCTTGTTTGTGAAATCTTCTAAAATCTGTCCCTCCAGTCATTTTTCTTACAGGACACAACCTAATAACCGGACAGACTGTGTCGATAACCATACATCTCTGAATGAATAAATGAGAAAACTGTGCATGAAGAAAAACAAACGTAGTTTTTGTTTGTGATATCTGCACAGAACATTTGAAGGACACAGGATCAAATAATTCCATTGTGTTGGTAATTAAATAGCTCTAACAAGACAGATTTTTGGTTCCTACACAGTACGCATTATACCTTATAATGAGCAACCTGATATGCTTTTGGAAGTCCTAACCCAGAAGGAAAACAGAAAAGCTCAAACTAAATTAAAATTTAAAAAAGGAATAATTAGGAGAAGCAAAACAGAATGAGAGAAGTTACACACAGGAAAAAGGTGTAAGAAAAGGCACATTTGAAAATCTATTCTCTGAAGCATCTAAAAGAGCAATAAAATAATTAAAATCAAGAATGAAAGGAAATATGGGCTATTTGAAGTCCGCACAATCAAAATGGGAACTAAGGGTCAGTGAATGTATATGCACAATGCTGACTGAAACTCATATTAATAAATACTTATTATGTGCCAAATAAGATGCTAAGAACATCCAAATGCCTATTTTTTTATCCTTACAAATCTTTCAAATATGAATTACGACTGTCTCAGAAAATTTAGGTGACTTTCTCAAGTACTCATAGGTGGTAAAAGGTAAAAGAAAATTTTGAGAGCAATGTTCTTTATCTCTAGAGATCAGGCTTTTTCCTGTATACACTGTTGTCTTTCAGTGAAAAATCCCTCATGTCTAAGACATGTCCAGGACAACCCAACCCCATTTAATCCTGTCACCATTTTAGAGTCAGTCAATTACTAAGTTTCTTGTGCCAGACCTAGCGGCCTCCAGGAAAGCAATTAAGAATTTGACTATAAAGTTAGTAACCCTCCTAGAGCTCATATCTAGTAGATTTACCTAGACGTCCTATCACACTTCAAGATCCTTTGGATAACTTCAGAGGTGTGGTAAAGTGATGGTGGGGGAATAACTTAAGCTAATGTAATATATTATCTGAACAAATTATTCACTGAGAAACCAATCAGGGTTTAAAGTTATATAGAATCTGATTGATAAAATTATTTTAAAGACTTATGCTAAATATATATGGTAGAAAAAAAATTAGTTTAAATGATGACATGAGTTTAGGTTCTCTTAAACCCTTAAATCCTTCCTAGGATAAGAATAAGTTATTTGGAGAGAAGTGCACTTAAATATTTTTTAAAAGTCTTTGCAGTAGGGAAAACAAATTCTGTTGAGTTTTCACTTAAATATGCAACAGTCTGGAGATCTAATTAAATATAAAAGAAACACTCTAATAAACAATTACTCAAAACCCACACCTAACATTACATTCAATGGTGAAAATCTAAAAGTTTCTCCTCTAAGATCAAGAACAAGACAAGGATGCCCACTGTTGCCACTTCTATTTAACATAGTGTTGGAAGTCCCAGGCACAGCAATCAGACAAGAAAAAATAAATAAAAGGTATCTGAATTGGAAGGGAAGAAATAAAACTGTAACTATCTGCAGATGACAGGATACTATATGTAGAAAATCCTAAAGACTCTACCAAAAAATCTATTAGAACTAATAAATAACTTCAGTGAGGTTGCAGGATACAAGATTAATTTACATAAATCTATATGCCTTTCTATACAGTAAAGAGAAATCAAGGAAAGAATCCCATTTACAATCATGTAAAAAAGAATAAAATACCTAAAAATAAATTTAACCAAGTAGGTGAAAGACATATACTCTAGAAACTATAAGACATTGATGAAGGAAATTGAAGACAAAACAAAAAAATGGAAAGATATCCTGTGTTTGTGGATTGGAAGAATTACTATTGTTAAAATGACCAAACTACTTAAAGCAATCTACAGATTTAATGTGACCCCTATCAAAATGCCCATGACATTTTCCATAGGATTAGAAAAAATAATCCTAAAATTTGAATGGAACCACAGAAGACCCCAAATAGCCAAAGCAGAGAAAAAAGAATAAAGCTGGAGACATCACACTCCATGACTTCAGCCTATACTACAAAGCTACAATAATCAAAACAGTATGGTACTGGCAAAAAACATATACACAGAACAATGGAACAGAATAGACAGCTCAGAAATGAATCCACACTTATGTGGTCAATAAACCTATGACAAAGGAGGAAAGTATATACAGTGGGAAAAAGACAATCTCTTCAAAAAGTGATGTTGGGGAAACAGGACAACCACATGTAATAAAATAAAACTAGAATGTTTTCTCACACCATAGACAAAAAATAATCTCAAAGTAGATTAAAGTCCTAAATTGTAAGATTTGAAACCATAAAACTCCTAGAAGAAAACATAGGCACTACAATCTTTGACATTGGTCTTAGCAGTATTTTTTTGGCTATGTCTCCTCAGACAAGGGAAACAAAAACAAAAGTAACCAAATGGAACCTAATCAAACTTAAAAGCTTTTGCACCATGAAGGAAACCATCAACAAAATGAAAAGACAACCTACCAAATGAGAGAAGATATTTTCAAACAAGATGTCCCATCAGGGGTTAATATGCAAAATATGTAAAGAACTCATTGAACTTAATATCAAAAATAAACAAACAAGCAAAAAACAAGTAACCCAATTGAAAAATGGGCAGAGAGCCTGAATAGGCATTTTTCCAAAGAAGACATACTGATGGCCAACAGGCAACAGGAAAATGCAAATCAAAACCACAATGAAATACCAATTCACAACTGTCAGAAGGGCTATCATTAAAAAGAAATACAAGTGTTGGCCAGGGTGTGGAAGGAAAAGGAGCCCTCCTGCACTGTTGATGGAGATGTAAATTGGTACAGCCACTATGGAAAACAGTATGGAGTTTCCTCAAAAATTAAAAATAGAACTACCATATGATCCAGCAATTCCACTCCTGGGTATTTATCCAAAGAAGACAAAAACACTGATTCAAAAAGACATATGTACTCCAATGGTAATAGCAGCATTGTTTAATAGCTGAGATATGGAAGCAACTTAAATGTCCACCAACAGTTGAATGGATAGAGAATACATGGAATATATATATATATATATATATATATATATATATATATATATATATATATATATATATATATATATATATATATATATAAAATTGGATATTGGAATATATAAATATATTCCATATTATTATGGAATATATATATTATGGAATATTAGCCACAGAAAGAATAAAATTTTGCCATTTGTGACAACATAGAATGGACCTGGAGGGTATAATGCTTAGTGAAATTAGTTAGACAGAGAAAAACAAATACTGTATGTTTTCATTTATACGTGGAATCTAAAAAGTAAAACAAATAAATGAATATAACAAAACAGAAAGACTTACAGATGTAGAGAACAAACTAGTGATTACCAGAGGGGGGAAGGACAAGACAGTTGAACGGGATTAAGAGGTACATACTACTAGATATAAAATATATAAATTACAAGAATGTAATGTATAGCACAGGGATAATAGTCAATATTTTATAACAACTTTGTATGAATTATAACCTATAAAAATATCAAATTGCTACATTGTACGCCTGAAACTAAAATAATGTTGTAAGTCACCTATACTTCAATAAAATATTTTAAATAGTTATTTAGATCTAGCCTGTGTTTGTATGAATGTGTGTGTGTATGGCAGTAGCAAGTAGTACTTGTAATTAGGCTTATGAATAAGCACAGAATCCTTATTTAATTATTGTTTCCTTAAAAAGAATCATCTTTTTCTTTAAATTTCTTTAAATTCAACTCTCATTTTTTTAAGCACAAATAAATCTGCTTTCATTTACACTTTTACTTATAATATATTCCATTTAACTATTCTCACATAGAAGAAGTCTTTTGAGAAAGAAAATGTGGCAGTATCTAAAGACCTTTGGTAGATCAGAATGTGTCCTTGATAATGATATGTGATAAATGATAATATCTAATAACTGCACATTAAACCGTAACACTCTAAGGCATGATAGGACTGAAAATAAACTCTTCACAACATCATAGTATTTCCTGGTAATTATTTGGTAAATAATTAGGCCAAATACTTGGCAGGAGCAATAAAAGAAGATTAATCATTCATTTGGGTTACATAATCCTGCCATATAGTTTTACAGGCTTATTACATAATCCAATGAAACAGTGAATTGATCCATCCTTCAATTTCCCAGGGAACCTCATCTTTATTTATTTATTTATTCAGCTTTCTAATAAAGGAATGATTTTTTTTTTTAATAGAGCTCCTGGGGTAAATACATTACGTTCTAGGTATTAGAGAATTTTAAAAATCTACGTATGCTCATCCTACCGGAACAAACTGAGTTTCTTACTCATTTATGAACTCACTTGCAAGGTGAACCTCTGATTGGGGTAGTGGAGGACAATGACTGGAAAAATACTGAGGTTTGTGGGAACCCTGGCCAGGGACTGATGGACCCACACTTAGGTCTACACTGAATTTTTGCACTAGTCAAAGTGAAGTTATAGGGCTATAAGCACACTGTTAATTTTACTGCAAACTGTAAATGGTGGCCAAATGGTGTGTTAAAAAAAGGAAATGTTATGGAAAACAGAAAGAGGTCTTTGGGACACATTTCACTTTAGCTTTATAACAAAATTCCGAATTTTATATATTTATTTATTTATTTATTTATTTATTTATTTATTCTTCTAGAGCTGAGTGGTTAAACCTGGCTATAAATCTGATTGTCTAATTACCTTTGCAAACATCTCCAGCTGCATGAAGAATAACAATTCCTGCTGGATAAAAGACGAGAATGTAAATTTTAATTCACCATCTCTATATTGCCTGAGAAGGGGGGGTGGAGTTATAAACTTTTGTGGGCTGATACATTATAATTATTTGTGAAATTTCTGCATATTTTTTTCTCTTCTACCTGGGAAATACATGTTCTTCAAACTCAGAATGGTGGCAGATACTTCTCCCAATACTCTTCTCACTTTGTCTCAGATTGTGAGGAGGACAACAATGTCCTACAGACCTTGGATGTAGAAGACAATTTATCAATACTTGCTCAGAAATGCACTTAGACATAAAACCTTGTATAATCATAGAAAACAAACTTGTGGTTACCAAAGGGGAGAGGGAGTGGGGGAGGGACAAATTAGGGGTATGAAGTTAACAGATACAAACTACTACACATAAAATAGATAAGCAACAAGGATTTAGCACAGGGAATTACACCCAATATCTTGTAATAACCTATAATCGAATATAATCAGCAAAAATAATCACTGTGTTGTACAGCTGAAAGTAACACAATATTGTAAATCAACTATACTTCAGTTAAAAAAAAACTTGTAGGATCATTAAACATTTTTAGTCTTAGAGAGAATGTATGTCAAGCTAGTATCAGAAATCTTAGTACTGAATACATGCTGATTTGCTTTCCTTAGTACTGAATACATGCTAGTTTGCAAAATACATGTAATTTGCTTTCAATTACACATTAAACTCCTTAAATACAGACATTTCTTTAGTTTTGTGTGACCAGTATTTAGTGCATTCTTTCAAGACCTAATATTACTAGAATATAAGGTCTAGGAAAGAAGGATTTTTTTTTTTCCGTTTTGTTAAGTTTTTATTCCCAATACCTAGAATAGAGACATGTTAGGTATATAATAAATATTTTGTGACTCAACGAATAATAAAAACTGCTACTATATATTGAACACTTACTATGTGCCTAAATAGTCTAAATATTTTACATAATAGTGTTTATTATGGTGTAAGAACAGCTATCCAATGCAGTAAGAAACTAATGCTTGGAGAAGATAAATAGCTTGTCCAAAGTCACATGGTTTGAAAATTCCAAAGCCAGATTTTAGCCCTAGTTCTGTTTGACTATGAACCCAGTGATCTTAAACAATATGATACTGCCTCTCAAGTATCCTATGTGCTTAATATTTATTCCCCCATTACACACCCACACTCAGCATTGTGAATAAGATGCAAATAATTGTTTATAAAATTGCATTTATATTATACACTGGTATATTTTTATTAAAAGATTTGAGATTTTGTAGATTATCCCAGAACAGTGCTTTTCAATAGAGTAGGTATTTTAAAAACATATTTGCTCAATAAATGAATATAAAGAAAATAATTAAATGCTTAAAATGTTTGCATCATTTTCTCGGCAGCCTTGCTCTTCTCTAGCATTGGCTGTCAGTTGCCTTCTTTCAGTGGTTAGTTTTACCAATCTGGGTACATATAGCTGCAAGGAACATAGTGGCCAAATAAAATGACTTAATTAATGAAAACATAGGCTTCATGTAAGCACTCAAACATATATTCAAATATTTGCAATCTTTTTATCTCTGCCATTACCAATGTATTAGCAAGTGTTGTTGTTTATAAGTTTGTTATTGCTTGGTTAGAATATGACTGAGGAAACTCCATCCATCATTAAACTTACTGAACCATGTTGAGTATAGGATGAAGAAGACTGATTTTTTTCTGATTTTTTAATAGCTATGTTTTAAATCCATCACAGAAGTTTGTATTTACCACTGGATGCCAAAGATTCACCTTTACATCAATTGACTAAAAGTGGACTGCATAAGTACTCTAAGCCATATACTAGCTAAGAGGGTTGAAATCACTATTCAAGACCAACTACTGTTTATCTTCCATGGCTGGTGGAAGAGATTATTTTCCCTGAGCATTTTTTCCTGCCAGAACAAAAGTAGGGTAGAAAGGATGAATGGCTTTTGGTAGTTAGTCATCACTGTCTATTTCATTCAAAGTCAACTTGCCAGTTACATTCCCATCATTTTTTTAACAAAAGAGTTGCCCTTGTTGTGTTAAGCTCATTCAGGTAGGATGAGGAAGCCCACTTTCAATTCCTTTCAAGAAATCATATCTTATAGGAGAATACGGCTAAAATTATGTTTGCCACACTACAATTTACTCATTATCTGCCTTTAACATAATTTGTAGAAACTATTATTAAAAAAAGTTAACTTGTAGATAAGGCATCTAGACTGAATGAAATCACCAAATATAACTTCTTAAGGAAAATAGACACCCACTACTTTGAATGCACTAGCTTTTTCTATAACACTGTTCTTAATCCACAAGGTACTTGACAAGGAAAGTATTATTATCTAAAATTTCTACTTGGGAAGCTTTAGAAAGGTTAGCTAAGTAAAGATCACTTAACTGGTTAGTGTTCATCAGTTACTCCATTTCCTTTCCAACTGAATCTAAAGCCCATCCTTCCTCTATTCTTCCACTCAACCTGCACAGGGAACAAAAATCACTCCCATTGTTAGCCACCATGGACAACTACACTGAAGTCTCGTTCATTAGCAAACTTTCTAATTGTACCTGCTTCTGAAATAGTTATGACAGAAATTGGCTTATCCATGGTGCAGTTGAAGACTCCAAAGTATTCCCAACTTGTGCCAAGGACAGTAGTAGGGTAGTATGGAAGGGTGTGGAAAATTAATCATTTTCATCAGCACAACAGTGAGGTGACTTAAGTGTTGGCTACACAAAACAATTGTATTTCCACAGCCAGAGTCCTTGGCAGCATTATTCCAAACAGTTTCTTGTCACAGCAGTTTCTCAAGACTGTTCAAATGCACTTACTTTTGCCTTAGGCTTATATGCAATCTTTCTGCTAGCTTGTTCTTCACTCACCTTTGTTTTCTCTGAGGGAGACAAGGAAAGATTATTCAAGAGGCTGGACTCAAGCTAAGTTGGGCAAAATCTATTGGGTATATGGTGAAGAAATGATTCATCAGGCCATTTTCTTTAATCAAAAAGATCATATCACACCTGCATCCTCATTTTGTAATACTATTAAACAGTGTTTGGGATTTTCTCTGATTTAGGCCACACCTTTGCTGATTCACTATTACAAATCTCTTCAACTGAAAATATATAGAAGGAAATGAGGGACAATAAATGCACATATAAACAAGGTGAGATTAATCATTCCCACACAAGAAAGGGTTTTAGAATTCTTCTTAACTGACTTGCACTTTTCTGAATTCCCCTTGGCTCAGAGGAAGAAAAAAATGGGTCAATGGACAAAACTCATCTTTGAAACTGACCCAAAAAGTGCCACTCTTTCTTTCTTTTTTTCTTTTATCTTTTTTTTTTTTAGAGATTACTTTGGAAAGGTATACTGATGAGTAAATGTGATGTTTAAAGTGTTATCACGTTCTCCCTGCCATAAAGGCTGTTGTATTAATGACAATGTGCAGCTTCAAAATAAAGTACAAATTCTTGAAAAAGACACACACAAAGACACAAAAATCTCTTGGTGATCTGGATTCAGCTTCATATACTTTCAAGGTAGTCACCATGTGTTTTCACCAGTCCAAACTAATCCCCTGGGAAAGAAGCAGCATTTGTACAGTCCCAAGCTTCTGTATGTACACTTCCCCATCAGCCCCTTTCTATAGCTAACTCTATTTCACATGAAGACTCTGCTCAAAGATAATCCCAGCCAGAAAGTCTTCCTCAATGCCCTTCAGTGAGGAGTGGACATACCACGTTTGTATTTCTGTAATACTCAAATATGGTGTTATCTTCTGTTACTGTGGGGTTTTTTTGTTTTGTTTTGTTTTGTTTTACTATTTGTATGTTTATCTTCCTCAGATTCCTAATTATCTTGAAGATAAAATTATTTATTACTTTTTGTGTGTACTCATAGTTTGAGTCTAGAAAATTGCATGGCCCAAATTTTGCCTGAATAAATAAAAGGTCAAACAGATTCTTGCATTTCCTAACACAAGAGAAGCAACTGGGGGAGGAAATGCTTATTCCCAACAATATACATTTTTCTGTTCTTCCTGTAATGAAGACCCTCTATAATTTGGTGGGGCCATTAGACTAAGGTCAAGCAACAGAACTTCCAGGCTGACCTATAAAACCTCTAGCATAATTCTTCTCTTCTCTCTATGCTTATCAGCCAGCTGGAGGCAAATGATCCAGTCAGAAGATGGCAGACCAACATGACTGAAGGATCCTGGCTCTCTGAATGAGTCAGTGGAAGGAGTGTGGACCCCTAAGTGACCTAATGGAAGATGCCTGGGCTTCTTTTTTTTTTCTTTATTGGAGTATAATTGCTTTACAATGGTGTGTTAATTTCTGCTGTATAACAAAGTGAATCGGCTATACATATACATATATCCCCATTTCTCCTCCCTCTTGTGTCTCCCTCCCACCCTCCCTATCCCACCCCTCTAGATGGTCACAAAGCACTGTGCTCATCTCCCTGTGCCATGCGGCTGCTTCCCACTAGCTATCTAATTTACATTTGGTAGTGTATATATGTCCCTGCCACTCTCTCACTTTGTCCCAGCTTACCCTTCCCCCTCTGAAGCCTGGGTTTCTTAATGACCCAATAGAATAGATCCCCACTGAGTTGAGCCATGATATGATAAAAACAAATGCTCATTGTATAAAGTATTAAAACTTGAGGGTTGTTTCAGAAATTAGACTAGCGTAATAAATTAAAAGATTTTGGGGACACTGCAACAAGATAGACAAGTGAATTTTTTATCAAACAGAAAATAATATTTTTTGCATTTCAACTTTATCTATGACATTTTCCTTGATCATTTATTCTCACTTTAAATTTTTATCTCAGGCTTATTTGTTACACTAATGACCTGTATGTGAAAAGTCTGATATATTGAACGAAACCAGGAAATCTGTTCAGCACAGATCCAATATTCTGTTTTAACAATCTTTGACCTCACATATACTTTCAAGTGGGCCAGGGAGGCAGAAAAGGGGGCTTGTAGATCATTATTTAATGACAGTGTCAGATTTTTTTCTACCCTGGGGTAGAGGATTCATTAGATCAAAGGAAGACGACCAAATATTATCTTCTTCACACCTGTAAACTATCCACTTGCAGTACTGTACCAGAGCCACATTGTTTTTCAATATGTTATTATTCACCTAGTTTTCTGTTTACATGTGCTTCACGTGGCTTTCTTCCAGTTTGCAGGATGTGGGGCTATAGACAAATCTACTTTCTAAACTCTCAGCAACCTAATTGTGTAAGTTTCCTTCAGATATCTCTTTTCCCTTCCTTAAAGGCACGTATGTTCACTTAGCTTAAAAAAAATCTGAATTCAAGGGTTGGACTGGGAGTTTGGGGTTGGTAGATGCAAACTATTACATTTAGAATGGATAAATAACGAGATCCTACTGCATAGCACAGGGAACTATATTGAATATCTTGTGATAAACCATAAAGGAAAAGAATATAAAAAAAGAATGTATATGTGTGTATAACTGAGTCACTTTGCTGTACAGCAGAGATTGGCACAGCATTGTAAATCAACTATATTTCAATAAAAAATTTTTTTAACACCTGGGTTCAGTTCCTTCATTTACAAAAAAGACCTAGTTGATTATTAATAGCTTAAAACCCTCTATACAGTTTTCTCCTCATCTTGGAATAGTAGGCTATATCTCTCTATAAAAGGAGGTCCCCCCTCAAACACCTCATTAGACATCACCTCATTTTTCTCACAATGGGTGAAGATGCTACTGTTAGGACTGTGTCACTGAAACAAACAGCATGAAGGTAATAAACACTGAGAATGACTGTATTGGCCAGTAACATTTCAGCACCATATGTGAGTGGGAAGGGATTTGGGTGGGTCACCCAATCAACCCAGTGCCCTACAAATACTGTTAACAGAGGCTTGCTTACTCAATCTACACACAGCACTGACCTATTTCAGACTAGAATACAGGCTCTTCTAGAAATAGATTTTAAGAAGCTACTTGGCTAAAGCAGTCTGTATCCAAAGTAGGCAGTAAAATCTGTTTTAAAAGTCCAGATTGCTAAAAGCAGAACTAGTTGCTAAGGGAAACGGCAAGGCGTATTTAAATAGATGATATATGATAGATAGATGATAGATAGATAGGAGAGACAGAGAGAGAGAAAGAAGGAAGGAAGGAAAGAAGGATGAAAGGAAGGAGGGAAGGAAGGAAGGAAGGAAGGAAGGAGGGAAGGAGGGAAGGAGGGAAGGAAGAGAAAGATGATGGGGGGGAGAATCTCTGCGTTTAAATGAAGTACATCGTTAGACAATTTTGAGTTGCTTAATCTAAACTCTTAGAGTTGACTTTGACCTTATTTTCTTCACAGATCAATTCTAATCTACCCAAAACCCTGAGAACCTTGCCTTTAGAATATTTCCACATATAGCCACTTACCACCTCTACCATTTTACCCTTGTCTAATCCTCCACTGTAGTTTCCCTCCATTGTAACAATAATCCCTAACTGGTAGATTTACCTCCACCCTAGACCCATGCATTCTATTTCAATTTAGCAGCCAGAGTTCTCTTGTTAAAATGTAGGTTGAATCACATAACTCCTCTGTGTAAAACTCTCCAAGGACCCCCTCTATTTGTTTCCTATTGCTACTGTAACAACTCAAAGCAATACAAATTTATCTTAATTTCTGTATGTCAGAAGTCTGACATGAGTTCTACAGAGGTTAAAATCAACGTTTCAGCTGCATTCTTTCTGGAGGCTCCAGGGAGAATCATTTTCCTTGCCTTTGCCAGTTTGTAGAGGTTGCCTGCATTCCTTGGTTTATGTTCCCCTCTTTCATCTTCAAAACACATCATCTAACACCTGCTTCCTTAGTCAAATCTCCTTACTGACTGACTTTCTTGTCCACTTATAATAGCCCTTGTAATTATACTAGGCCCACCTGGATAACCAGGATAAGATGGAGGTGGAGATTCCCCATCTCCAGACCCTTAACTTAATCACATCTGCACATTTCCTTTTGTTATATAAGGTAACATATTCACAGCTTCCAGCAATTGGCTGTGGAAATCTTTGGGGGCCATTATTCTCTTTATGGTATTTCTCTATCTCAGTCAGATTAAAAACTTGAAATCCTTACTGTAATTCAATGGATTTGAGCCTAAAATAGTCCTGGCCTATATATGACTTGAAATATGGCAGAGGTGACATTCTAAAATGAAAAAAGGATAAACTACTCAATGCATGGTGCTAAACAAAATATGAAATTAGTGCCTATCTCATGTCAGACAAAACTGTCAATTTCAGATGTTATAAAGATTCTCTTAATAATCTTGGGAGAGGGAAGTTTTAAAAAAAAGACACAACAAGTAATAACTACAATATGAAAGAAGGATAAATACAACCATTTTAACTTAAAAAGTTGTGTTTCTTAAAAAGCACATAAAAAATGAAGACAAACCACAAGTTAGGAAAAGATATTTGCAACCCATATATCTGATAATTAGTATCTAGAATAAATAGAAATATCCCTATAAATCAATAGGAAAAATGAACAAAAGACATGAACACACATTTCAGAGGAAAAAACTTCTACATGGAGACATTCACCATAGATTCATAGATTCCAGGTGTATGTACCATAAACTATTCCATACAGAGACAGTACATCCTGTTAAAATAATTCCATAGGTAAGGACTCTCCTGACAAATATTGTTGGTGTGTTTTCCAGGAGGTCTGTCATTATTATCTGTACTAATAACACATTCTTTCTTTCCATGAGTAGAAGGACCATGGATCACAAAACTGTTTTGTGATTTCCTTCCCAGTCCACCCTCTGACTTTGGTCAAATTTCTACTTTCCACGTATGTGTCACATGAATTTCCATTGTTCAACAATATATTACACAAAAGACAGAAGTCCCCTAACACCATAACAATGACCAGAATTTGAACCATTCAAATGGGATTAGGGATTTATTTTTTATAAAGTATTAAGTAGAATCATATTGTTTCACAGGTTTTTTTATATTATTCTCTTACTAGATCAGTCAGGTTTTTTCCCCTCTATTATCCAAATATACATGAATTATTTATACTTGAATCTTTTTATATGTGCTGATGGAGACATCTTCCTGTGTCATTTTTCTAAGGCCAAACTCACCTCTTATTTTGTCCCTCTGGTTTCCATAGGTATTATATTAATAATATAATATATTATATATATTATAATATATTATATATTATATAATATAATATAATTATATTATATTGAGAGATTGAGATCAGACTCTCACTATCTTTTCTAATCTGATGGTATAAATATACTAGCCCTTTGTTGCACTACATAATTTTGATGGAGAGATTAAAGTAATGTTTGTTATACCATATATCAATTAAAATGACAGTAAAACTTTATTTCTTCCAAACAGGAAAGGCTTTCCCTATGGGTCACACATTCTGAGTTACTGGATCATGATTAGATAATCTTTTGCATATGAAATTCTGTATTCAATACTAAATGTTTTACAAACACCAGCTTCCAGATCTTACAGCACAAAGTTTTTGCCCCCCAGAACAATGACAAGGTGTTGCTTTCTTTCCCCTGTGAAATTTCAAGCAGTTGCACCACAAGGAAAGCAATTTCCCTTTTAATCTGTAGCACCAGGACATTAGAGAATAATGACAAAGCTACACTGCTCAGTGATCCTGCCACAACTAGGCTTCACATTATGCTCCCTCCCAGGCACCCTATAGCCTTGATCTTTAGCACTGTAGGTGGTTACCAATCTATAAAGACATTTGATCCCACAGTGATTAGAATATCTAATAGGCTTCCCTCTATGGGATTACAAGCTTTCTCTCAGGTCATTGATGGGTATGATTTCATTAGTCATTATTTGATTAGCCCTTTTGCTTTTAGTCTGCAAATTGCAACTGAATGATAACTGAAGTCATCTACATACCAGCTGAGCAATCACATTTTTTCCTCCAAAGTATCCAGAGAAAGTATTTATGCACAGTTTAGAAGCCAGTAGGACCCCAGTTTCCTTTGTCCAGAAAGAACAGGTCTGAAGGTTCCTCCCAGCATCAACTTTTTTTCAATGCTTGATCTGAGAGGTATAATTAAGAGTATTATTGTCTTAGAGAACAGACTTGTGGTTGCCACGAGGCAGGGTGTCGGGGAGGGATGGATTGGGTGTTTGGGATTAGCAGATGCAAACTATTATATATAGGATAGATAAACAACAAGGTCCTACTGTAGAGCACAGGGAACTCTGTGATAAACCATAATGGAAAGGAATATGAAAAAGAATGTATACATATGTATAACTGAATCACTTTGCTGTACAACAGAAAAGAACACAACATTGTAAATCAACTATACTTCAATAAAATAAAAATTTTAAAAAGAGGTATGATTGTCTTACTCTGTGGTGCCCTCCTGGACCTAGTATGGCTGTATTCCTCACTGGGATCATGGCCCATTTATGAGTACTCTTTCTATTTACTATGATCTCTTCCACTTTCAATCTATTTTGGGTTTGGACCCAAACCACCCTCCAGGCAGACAATAACAGCAGAGATGCTAAAACTTCTCAGCTCCATCCCTAGACTTATGTTCTAGAATTTTACAAAAGCTGAGTGGGCTGCCTGTGACAGAGCCTTCAGTAAATCCTGTAATAATTATTTTTGCTCAGAGTCCCATTTCAATTAAAGCTTCTTTTTGGAGATTATGAAGAGGAGCCAATAGGATTCTTCAGTTGGAAATATGATTTTTACCAAAACTCAAATAGCCATCTCCATCTCTGAGTTTCTTGCTTATGAGCAGGTTCTGTGAGAGATTTTTAACTTATTTTTTACAGTGATGGGAATGTATTTGGGTTGTTCCAGCTCCTGTAAATCCCAGGAATTTTGTAAACTGGCTAGCTCTAAAACTTTAGCCAGATGTATCAACTACTTTCCATTAGCTATATTGATACAAATATCCTTAAGTCCCTCAGAAAAGACAATGATTATGACTGCATCAATGTGGAGCATGAACTTGCACTTAATGAGTAGCAAGTTCAAGTCCAAACTCACTAGATAAGGCAATTTCCTTGACAAATAAAATAACACTGTGGCAAAACGGTGTATGTCTACTATGTCCATAGAATGAAAACTATGACTGGCTGGACTCCAAAATTCAAATAGAAAAGAAGGCATCCATTAGCCTACTGGTCCTCCTTACTCTGCTGTACTCTGTATATTCTCTAGCATATCAGATGTAGCTAAAACATTGGGAGGAACCACCCAGTTTAATTCTTGATCATCCCTTATTGACTCCATGAACCATCTGCCTTATGCCTTATGGCTAGACAGGACTATTAAATAAGGGGTTCGTGGGATTCAAAACTCCTGACTCAACAACTTTCTTAGCCAGAGTAATGACTTAATCACTTCCCGAGGGCTCCACCTACTAAATACCATCACATTGGGCATTAGGATTTCAACATTCAGACCTTAGCAGGAGCCATTTGTTTCATAAACTTTTCATCCTCAGTTATATTATTTAAAGGACATTTTCCAAGGAACTACATCTCATGAATTCAGATTCCATATTTATTTCCCATAAGCAAAGCTAGACAGAGAAGGTACATCCTGTGTAACACCCCTGAGGATAGGGTATTCCAGGTAGCACTTACCATTAAGTATGTTTGCCAGTAGTTCTGTCCTTAGTCTATTTACAAGCATATTTTTTGGGTCAACTGCTATGTAATCATTTCCTTACTAAGAGGTCCACAACATCATTTGTCTTGTGAGAGTCAGTGCCTCAAAATATTATTTCTCTTTTACACAAATAGCACACCAATAAAATAAAAAATGGTGCCTAAAATATCAAGCTAGGTATCACTAGTGAGAGCTAGTTTCAAACCACTTACTAACCAACAGTTACCCCTCCCCACTATTCCCTGTAATCACTATACATCTAGTCCCCATAGAGATATTTGGACTATTGGACTCCAACTTAACAGTCTTTTGTGGAGAGCAAGCTGAGATCATTTCAGAGCATGTGAATGATGAGACTTGTGGGAAGCCAACGAAACCAGGTGATAGTGAGGCAGACTCAGCTCCACCTTCTCTTAAGGACACTTGCCTAACATGTCACCAGAGATTTCTAGGAGCTCCAAGAGCAGTGTCCCCATATTGAGAAATTTTATGTGTCTTTAGGGAATGGATGTGCTTCGTTTGTAGGCATAAACGTTAACAGATGGTTGGGTTAGAGACTGAGCTCAAGATAAAATAAACAGGATTCTGTACAAAGCCCAGCTAAACCCTCTGATGAATTTTCCTTTCAGAGACAGTGGTTTGAAATGTGTAGACTGGATATTTAACTGTATTTTACCTGATTATTTAATTATTTTAGTTATCTTATTACTCTGTAAAATATATTATATTTAGAGATAGTCATAGAGTGATTTAGGAGCATACCTTACCATGAGATCAGAGTATTTTATTACACTTATAAAATTCAGACAAATGTTTCCACATCAGCATCATTATTATTCTCTTTCATCACATTATAAATAGTTTTGAAATTTCTTTTTGGTGCCTTGTCAGGACACAAACTTAATATTGACTAAGAAAGGGGAAATTTTAAATTAAGAAATGACATATTTATGCTTTATAGTGACATTGTAAAATAAATAAATACAAATGAAACCAGTCTCTGGGATGATATCCTAGTTTGGACTTAAAGTTTCACTTACTTTCCACTTTTCATACTGATTCTCTGGAGGATTAAATGACTTCTCACCAAGTGAATGCCTAAACTACTTGGAATTCTTAATGGTTGGTAGAGAATATTTAACCTTTTTATTAAGGTATATTTATTTTGGACTTAAATTGTATTCTTAAGAATGTAAGCTTTGTGAGGACTAAGTCTGCACTATTCACTCCTTCATCCTGAGAACAGTGGTTGGCACATAGTATCTAAAAATCCTTCTGTATGAATGGATAACAGGATAGAATTAAGAGGACATGTTCATAAGACATTAGAAAACACTGATAAGATATAAGCTTAATTTTTAAAAAATATGCAAAAATACATCGGATAGTCAGTGAGATAGAAATTGTGCAGTGTTGATTCAGTCATATAATTTATTGCTCTCTGTATGAATTACATTAGCAGGCAGGGCAGTGCAATGTCCCAGGGTGACAGATTGATTTTTTTTAAATGTTTGATCTATTAGTGTCAGATAGATTGATTTTTTTTAAATGTTTGATCTATTAGTGTCAGAGTTGGTCTGCTTTCATGCAAACACACTTGACCTTATACAGTAACCCAACATTCCAGTCAGATGTAAAGACCTACAACCAGATAGAGAAAACTGGCTGCTTTCTTTTGAAATTTGGTGAAAAAGAGCTTGTTTTTCCTGATTAGCACAGTATTATTTAGCACATTCACAGAGATTTGACATAGAAAAGATTTCAGAGACCATCTAACCCAATGCCTTTGTTTTTCAGATAAAACAGATACCCAAAGACAGCTGATTGATTTTGAAAATGATGAAATCTCTTTATGAAAGAATTGGAAGAAAAATAAACTGACCTAAAAAAAAAGTCACTATCTTAGATCTCAGGGATTTTTTTATCATGAAAAATTTCTATTAATTTTAATACTAAACAACCTTGAAAAATGTAGCTTTTAAATGAAATTCTGTCTTAGAAACTTTTGTAAAACTCAGTGCAATTTCAAGTGACTGGATTCTTTGGATTAATAATGGTTAGTAAAATAAGTATGATTTCCTGATAGCGATATATCCAAATGCAAACAAAAACATTTCTGCTGCTACTTAGAACAAAGTGGTTATTTATTTACCTACTAATTTACTTATTTTTATTTTATTTATTTTGACAGTGGTTTTTTGTGAACAATCTCTAAGAAGCAATTCAAAACTGAACCTTCTTTGGCCCAGCAAATAGTATCAATTTTGGATTTTGATTCTTTACAATTTATTTCACTTCTGCTACTACCACTTAAATGCAAGTTGCCAACATCTTTGAATGCCATATTTTTTATTTTCTAATCGGTTTCCCTTTGCCATTATTCTACCCTACAATTATTTTTCTTCAAATGATAACAAGAACGATTTAGTAAAAACAAATTTGAGATTGTGTTACAGCCGTACTGAAAATTCCACAATGCCTTTCTTTTGCATTCCTAATTAAAATAGTAATAATAATAACAATAATAATTCCATTCATGATATGAGACCTACTGATTTAACTCATTTATTTTTCCATTCTTGCCCAGGATGCTTCTAGTACTACTCATTATGTTCCAATCCCATGGACCTTCTCTTAGTTGCCACACTCTTTCCTATCTCTGGGTTTGTTATATATGCTGGTCCCTCCTTTTGGAAATTGTTCCCTTTGCACCCTCATACTTGGGTAGCTCCTTCTTACCCATCTAGCCTCATTTGTATGTCATCTCAAATGAGAAGGCTTCACCTCCAACTGAAGTGTGTAAAATGGTTCCACAAAACCACATATTCTTTAGCTTAGCCACACGTTTGTTTCCTTCATAACACTTATTGTATACTGTGATTACTGTATCTCTTTCTGTCTCCAATAGTGATTATTTATATTTCCCTCCAGTCTATAAACTCCTTGAAGACAATGTCAATGTTTGTACACAGTCACTGTTGAATAACAGGTGCCTGGCATAGAGTCTGGGCCATAATAAGTAGTCACTAAATATTTGATGAATGAATAATTAATGTTCCGTCATTATGATGTAGTTATTTACAGAGAAAAATCTATGGGCTCCTTAGTAGAAATTTCTCATGCCATAGTTCAAGAAATGTATGATTGGAAGTTGAAGGTCCCCTTAAGTATTTTAACTAGCCTTTCATCATAACTTCTAGAGCTGTGCTGCAAAATATGGTAGCCACAATCTACACACATGTAGCTGTTTCAAATTAAATTTAAATTTAAATTAGAGATTGGTTCAAGATGGGGGAGTAGAAGGACATGCACTCCCTCCCTCTTGTGAGAGCACCAGAATCACAACTAACTGCTGAACAATCATTGACAGGAAGACACTGGAACTCACCAAAAAAGATACCCCACATCAAAAGACAAAGGAGAAGCCACACTGAGATGGTAGGAGGGGCACAATGACAATAAAATCAAATCCCATAACTGCTGGGTGGGTGACTCACAAACTGGAGAACACTTATACCACAGAAGTCCTCCCACAGGAATGAAGGTTCTGAGCCTCACATCAGGCTTCCCAACCTGAGGGCCCGGCAATGGAAGGAGGAATTCCTAGAGAATCAGACTTTGAAGGCTAGTGGGATTTGATTGCAGGATTTCAGCAGGACTGGGGGAAACAGAGACTCCATTCTTATAGGGCACACACAAAGTAGTGTGCACATTGGGACCCAGGGGAAGGAGCAATGACCCCATAGGAGACTGAACCAGACCTACCTACTAGTGTTGGAGGGTCTCCTTCAGAGACAGGGAGTGGCTGTGGCTCACCATGGGGACAAGGAAACTGGCAGTAGAAGTTCTGGGAAGTACTCCTTGGCATCAGCCCTCCCAGAGCCCACTATTAGCCCCACCAAAGAGTGGGGTAGGCTAGAGTGCTAGGTCGCCTCAGGCCAAACAACCAACATGGAGGGAACCCATAAGCAGAAGAGTGGATTAAAGTTTTACTGAGCTCTGCCCACCAGAGAACAGCCAGCTTTACCTACCACCAGTCCATCCCATCAGGAAGCTTACAAAAGCCTCTTAGATAGCCTCATCCACTGGAGGGCAAAGAGGAGAAGCAAGAAGAACTACAATTCTGCCACCTGTGAAAGGAAAACCACATTCACAGAAAGATAGAGAAAATTAAAAGTCAGAGGTCTTTGTAACAGATAAAGGAAGAAGATAAAACTTCAGAAAAACAACTAAATGAAGTGGATAAGGGCAACCTTCCAGAAAAAGAATTCATAATAATGATAGTGAAGATGATCCAGGACCTCGGAAAAAGAATGGAGGCAAAGATCAAGAAGATGCAAGAAATGTTTAACAAAGACATAGAAGAAGTAAAGAACAAACAAACAGAGATGAACAATACAATAACTGAAATGAAAAATACGCTAGAAGGAACCAATAGCAAAATAACAGAGGCAGAAGAACGGATAAGTAACCTAGAAGACAGAATGGTGGAATACACTGCCACAGAACAGAATAAAGAAAAAAAATGAAAAGAAATGAAGACAGCCTAAGAGACCTTTGGGACATTAAACACAATAACATTCACATTATAGGGGTCCCAGAAGGAGAAGACAGAGAAAGGACCTGAAAAAATATTTGAAGAGATTATACTCGAAAACTTCCCTAAAATGGGAAAGGAAATAGCCACTCAAGTCCAGGAAGCACAGAGAGTCCAGGTCAGAAAAAACCCAAGGAGAAACACATGGAGGCACATAGTAATCTAATTGACAAAAATAAAAGACAAAGTTAATTATTGAAAGCAACAAGGGAAAAATGACATAACATACAAGAAAAATTATTGAAAGCAACAAGGGAAAAACAACATAACATACAAGGGAATTCCCATAAGATCAATAGCTGATTCTCAGCAGAAACTCTCCAAGCCAGAAGGGAGTCACATGATATATTTAAAATGATGAAAGGGAAGAACCTACAACCAAGATTACTCTACATGGCAAGGATCTCATTCAGATTCAATGGAGAAATCAAAAGCTTTACAAACAAGCAAAAGCTAAGAGAATTCAGGACCACCAAACCAGCTCTGTAACAAATGCTAAAGGAACTTTTCTAACTGGGAAACACAGGAGAAGAAAAGGACCTACAAAAACAAACACATAACAATTAAGAAAATGGTAATAGGAACATACATAGTAATAATTACCTTATAGGTGAAAGGATTAAGTGCTCCAACCAAAAGACAAAGACTCACTGAATGGATACAAAAAAAAGACCCATAAATATGCCATCTACAAGAGACCCACATCAGACCTAGGGACACATACAGACTGAAAGTGAGGGGAAGGAAAAAAGATATTCCATGCAAATGGAAATCAAAAGAAAGTGGGAGTAGCAATACTTATATCAGATAAAATAGACTTTAAAATAAAAAAATGTTACAAAAGACAAGGAAGGACACTACATAATGATCAAGGGATCAATCCAAGGAGAAGATATAACAATGATAAAAATATATGCACCCAACATAGGAGCACCTCAATATGTAAGGCAACTGCTAACAGCTATAAAAGAAGAAATCGACAGTAACACAATAATAGTGGGGGACTTAAACACCTCACTTACACCAAAGGACAGATCATCAAGACAGAAAATTAATAAGGAAACACAAGCTTTAAATGACACAATAGACCAGATAGATTTAATTCATATTTATAGGACATTCCATCCAAAAACAGCAGATTACACTTTCTTCTCAAGTGTACATGGAACATTCTCCAGGATAGATCACATCTTGGGTCACAAATCAGGCCTTGGTAAATTTAAGAAAATTGAAATCATATCAAACATCTTTTCCAACCACAGTTCTGTGAGATTAGAAATTAATTACAGTGAAAATAAACGTAGGAAACACAAACACATGGAGGCTAAACAGTACGTTACTAAATAACTAAGACATCATTGAAGAAATCAAAGAGGGAATCAAAAACCTACGAGAGACAAATTCCAACAAAAACACGATGATCCAAAACCTATTGGATGCAGCAAAAGCAATTCAATGAGGGAAGTTTATCGCAATACAAATCTACCTCAAGAAACAAGAAAAATCTCAAATAAACAATCTAACCTTACACCTAAAGGAACTAGAGAAAGAAGAACAAACAAAACCCAAAGTTATTGAAGGAATGAAATCATAAAGATCAGAGAAGAAATAAATGAAATAGAGACAAAGAAAACAAGAGCAAAGATCAATAAAACTAAAATCTGGTTCTTTGAGAAGATGACCAAAATTTATAAACCTTTAGCCAGACTCATCAAGAAAAAGAGGGAGAGGACTCAAATCAATAAAATTAGGAATGAAAAAGAAGTTACAATGGACACCACAGAAATACAAAGCATCGTAAGAGACTACTACAAGCAACAATATGTCAATAAAATGGACAACCTGGAAGAAATGGACAAATTCATAGAAAGGTATAACCTTCCAAGACTGAACTGGGAAGAAAAAGAAAATATGAACAGACCAATCACAAGTAAAGAAATTGAAACTCTGATTAAAAATCTTCCAACAAACAAAAGCCCAGGACCAGATGGCTTCACAGGCGAATTCTATCAAACATTTAGTGAAGAGCTAACACTTATTCTTCTCAAATTCTTCCAAAAACTTGCACAGGAAGGAATGCTCCCAAACTCATTCTATGAGACTACCATCACATGATACCAAAACCAGACAAAGATACTACAAAAAAAGAAAGTTACAGACCAATATCACTGATGAATACACATGCAAAAATCCTCAACAAAATACCAGCCAACAAAATCCAACAGCACATTAAAAGGATCATACACCATTACAAGTAGGATTTATCCCAGGGATGCAAGGATTCTTCGATATATGCAAATCAATCAATGTGATACACCATATTAACAAATTGAAGAATAAAAACCATATGATCATCTCAATAGATGCAGAAAAAGGTTTTGACAGAATTTAACACACATTTATGATAAAAACTCTACAGAAAGTGGGCATGCAGGGAACCTACCTCAACATAATAAAAGTCATATATGACACACAGCAAACATCATTCTCAATGGTGAAAAACTGAAAGCATTTCCTCTCAGATCAGGAACAAGACACGGATGTCCACTCTCGCCACTATCACTCAACATTGTTTTGGAAACCCAAGCCACAGCAATCAGAGAAGAAAAAGAAATAAAAAGAATACAAATTGGAAAAGAAGTAAAATGGTCACTGTTTGCAGATCACATGACACTATACACAGAGAATCCTAAATATGCCATCAGAAATCTACTAGAGCTAATCAATGAATTTGGTAAAGTTGCACGATACAAAATTAATGCACAGAAAACACTTGCATTCCTATACACTAACAATGAAAGATCAGAAGGAGAAATTAAGGAAACAATTCCATTCACCACTGCAACAAAAAGAATAAAATACCTAGGAATAAACCTACCTAGGGAGGTAAAAGACCTGTACTCATAAAACTCTAAGACACTGATGAAAGAACTCAAAGATGACACAAGCAGATGGAGAGATATACCATGTTCTTGGATTGGAAGAATCAATATTGTGAAAATGACTATACTATCCAAAGCAATCTACAGATTCAATGCAATCCCTATCAACCTACCAATGGCATTTTTTACAGAACTAGAACAAAAAATCTTAAAATTCGTATGGAGACACAAAAGACCCCGAATAGCCAAAGCAGTCTTGAGGGAAAATAACAGAGCTGGGAGGAATCAGACTTCCTGACTTCAGACTATACTAGAAAGCTACAGTAATCAAGACAATATGGTACTGGCACAAAAACAGAAATAGAGATCAATAGAATAGGATAGAAAGCCCAGAGGTAAACCCACACACTTATGGTCAATTAATATATGACAAAGGAGGTAAGGATATACAATGGAGAAAAGACAGTCTCTTCAATAAGTGGTGCTGGGAAAACTGGACAGCTACATGTAAAAGAATGAAATTAGAACACTCCCTAACACCATACACAAAACTAAACTCAAAATGGATTCGAGACCTAAATGTAAGACCAGACACTGTAAAACTCTTAAAGGAAAACATAGGAAGAACACTCTTTGACATACATCACAGCAAGATCTTTTTTGACCCACCTCTAAGAGTAATGGAAATAAACCCAAAAATAAACAAATGAGACCTAATGAAACTTGAAATCTTTTGCGAAGCAAAGGAAACTACAAACAAGATGAAAATACAACCCTCAGAAAGGGAGAAAATATTTGCAAATGAATCAATGGACAAAGCATTAATCTCCATAATATATAAACAGCTCTTGCAACTCAATATTAAAAAACCAAACAATCCAATCAAAAAATGGGTGGAAGATCTAAATAGATATTTCTCCAAAGAAGACATACAGATAGCCAAGAAGCACACGAAAAGCTGCTCAACATCACAAATTATTAGAGAAATGCAAATCAAAACTACAATGAGGTATCACCTCACACTAGTTAGAATGGGCATCATCAGAAAACCTTCAAACAACAAATGCTGGAGAGGGTGTGGAGGAAAGGGAACCCTCTTGCACTGTTGGTGAGAATGTTAATTGATATAGCCACTATGGAGAACTGTATGGAGATTCCTTAAAAACTATAAATAGAATTACCATATGACCCAGCAATCCTACTACTGGGCTTATATGCAGAGAAAACCATATTTCAAAATGGCACATGCACCCCAATATTCATTGCAGCACTATTTACAATAGCCAGGTCATGGAAGCAACATAAATGCCCATCGACAGACGAATGGCTAAAGAAGTTGTGGTACATATATACAATGGAATATTACTCAGCCATAAAAAAGGAATGAAATTGGGTCATTTGTAGTGACATGGATGGATCTAGCAACTGTCATACAGAGTGAAGTAAGTCATAAAGAGAAAAACAAATATTGTATGTTAACGTATATATGTGGAACCTAGAAAAATGGTACAGATGAACTGATTTGCAGGGCAGATATAGAGACACAGATGTAGAGAACAAACATGTGGACACCAAGCAGGGGAAAGTGGTGGGGGGGTTGGTGGTGGTGGAGGGATGAATTGGCAGATTGTGATTGACATGTGTACACTAGCATGTATAAAATAGATAATAAGACCCTGCTGTATAATAAATAAATCAAATAAAATTCAAAAAAAATTTTAAGTTAATTAAAACCAAATATTACTAATTTAATTCCTCAGTTCCACCAGCCACATTTTAAGCTCTCTGTAGCCAGGCTAATGGCAGTCTAACATATGGCCAATGGCTGCTGTATTGGACAGTATAAAAGATCTGTCATCAGAGAAATATCTAGTGTAAATCTCTTTATAAAGACATCTTCATAACAGTGCTTTAGTGTATTGATTTAAAATTAAGAACAGAATTACCAAGGATCTTAGGCACTGGAGTGTAAGGAGATCTCTATGAGAATAACAACTGAGAAATTCAGTACTTAATTTCGAAAATGCAAAAATACTTTTGAGTTGTTTTTCTGTAGCAAGCTTCATAATACATGCTGAGTACAAGCAGTGAAAAAAAATTTTCAGGACTCCTGCCATCATGTGTCTTATAATCTAGAGAAATAAACAAATTAATACATACCCACTGTGCCTCAGTTTCCCCTTTTTAAAAATAGTACCTACTTCATGGGTTATTCTAAGCTAGTCACTTAAAATAGTGCTTGGAACATAGTAAGTATTCAATATCTCTTGGCTATTATTACTTGTGATAATGGTATTAAAATTGTGAAGTGTTGAAAGAAACAATAATGAAATGATAGAAAATAATGGCAGAGATGAAGAGGAAATGGATCATCTACTGAGGTATGGTAGTTTGAAATGGCTTCTCTGAAGAGGTGACATTCAAACTGTGACATTAATGCAGAAAGGGAGCCAAGCACTGAGATGAGGAGAAATATCTTCCAGGCAAAAGAGACCATACTTTCAAAGAAAAGGAAGAGTTTGTTATAGTGGAGGAACTGAAAAGAAGCTAATGTAGCTGGACTACAACAGCAATAAGGTTGAAAAGCAGGCAGTAAACATGGAGACGAAGAAAGTACATGGCTTTGCAGTGCCTTCCAGGCAAAGTACACGTTTTTTAAAAACATATTATTATTATTTTATTCAAAGTACACTGTTAGGTCACTGGAGAATTTACATAGAGGGAAAACAATCTGATGCACGTTTTAAAACCTATTTCTGGCTGGGTGTGGATGATTGAAAGGTACTTAGAAGGGAAGCAGAGACCACATTAGTACGTAAGTGTGTGAGTGAGGTCAATACATTTAATTGCTCTGTAGGTACTTTGTCAGTTTTGCTGCAGTAACAACCCCCAAATCTTAGTGATTTAGAAAAACAAAGGATTTCTTGTCCATATTGAATATAGATTGCTCATTTGTTGTGACTGTGACAAATTCTACTTCCATACCATGCTGTGGGTAGGTTGCAACTTTGTTCCACAGGTCTTTAGGTAGTTTTCAACCTAAATTTGAAGTAGCAAACTCAGATGAGACATATTTATTCTCACAACACAGGGTAGAAGCAAAAGAGTAATGGAAATTCACTAGAACTCTAAAAGTTTCTGGGAAAGTTCACTTGCTTCCCATAGGTGAGAGTAAGTCACATGTCCAAACTCAACATTCATGTGGCAAAGAGATTCTGCTACCAAGAGGAAGTAGGGACCACAGACTATTGCAAAGAACTAAAGTTCCCCAAGAGAAAATCACTGCTCTCTATAAAGTCTCTGTCCTCTCTCTGGAGGTTATTTTCTTCTTTTAAGTATTTATATCTTTTGGGTTTTTTTGGCTGAAGCTTTAAGCTGAAAGTACTCTTTTCATGAAAAAAATAAGAGCCCAGAAAATCCCATCATCTCTATTTACAAACTAGTATTTAGATGATATGTTTTACAAAACAGTTTCAAATTCTCATCCTCAGAGAATATCTTAGTGATATTGAGGAATATCTTAGTGATATTTCAATGTATTACCAGTACTCCAAAATATGATAATAGTAATTAACAGAGTGGTTGATATTTACTGATGATTACTGTATAATAAGCACTTTATATACATTATCTCAAATCTATATCAAAACCCTGCAAGGGAGATATTTTCTCACTTCTTATAATTGAGTAAACTGGGGTTTATAGAGTTCAAGTTATTTGCCCAAAGTCAAAGGTAGTTAAGGATTGAGCTGCATCAAACCCTGCATGGGAGATATTTTCTCACTTCTTATAATTGAGTTAACTGGGGTTTATAGAGTTCAAGTTATTTGCCCGAAGTCAAAGGTAGTTAAGGATTGAGCTGCATCAAACTCCGAGTTCAAAGCCTCTTACCTAAATTCTAACTGGCATTTCTTGTTCTCTATCTTGATATGAACAGGAACAGATGCTCTGGAGGAGAAACAAAAGTGTCGAAAAGGAATGTGCTCTTTACTTGGAGTTAATAAGTGTGCAAAATGATATATTTCACTACTATTTATTAGTTTGTTATTTTATGGTAAAGCATAAATATGCCATTTTATAATTAAGATCTCCACTATCCATTCAATATCAAGTCCCGTCAAGTCAAAATAAGAAAATTGGAAACCATTTGGAATGTGGTGAAAAAAAATAATACGATTCTGATATAAAAGAATATGTGAAATTTTCAGAGTGGAATAAAATACTCTGATCTCATTGCAGAGTATGCTCCTAAATCACTCTAGGCTGGCTATCTTAAATACCACAGATTCTAAAGCATAAATAAGATATGAGTCCAATATATATATTAAATAACTGATGTTTAGATATGTCAAAACCTTGGCTCTAAATGAAACATTTTCAGCTTGCAGCAGACATTTTGCTGAATGCTGTTTACTTTATCTGAAGCTCCGTCTCTAACCTGATCATCCTGTATATTTATGCCTACAAACCACCTCCATTCCTTAAAGACACATGAGAGTTGTCAACATGAGGACACTGCTCTGGGAGCACCTGTGAATCCTGGTGACATATGATATAGGTGCCCTTAAGATCAGGTGAAGCTGAGTGTGCTTTGACTTCACGATCACCTGCTTTTGTTGGCTACCCACATGTGCCTCCTCATTCATGTGCTCTCAAATGATCTCAGCTTGCTCTCCACAGAAGAACAAAACTTGGAGTTGAAGAGTCCAAATTTCTCTGTGGCTACTGGCTGCATGGTGATCACAGGAGCAATCATGGACACAGGTATCTGTTGGTCAGCAAGAGATTTGTTATCTCATTATAATTTTTTTAAAATAGATCTTTATTAGAGTATAATTGCTTCACAATACTGTTTAGTTTCTGTTGTATGCCAAAGTGAATCAGCCATATGCATACATATGTCCCCATATCCCCTACCTCTTGAGCCTCCCTCCCATCCTCCCTATCCCACCCTCATCACAAAACACGAAGCTGATCTCCCTGTGCTATGCTGCAGCTTCCCACTAACTAACTATTTTACTTTCGGTAATGTATATATGCCTATGCTACTCTCACTTCGCCCCAGCTTCCCCCTCCCACCCTGTGTCCTCAAGTCCACTCTCTATGTCTACATCTTTATTCCTGCCCTGCAACTAAGTTCATCAGTACCATTTATTTTTTTTTAGGTTCCATATATATGTGTTAGCATATGGTATTTGTTTTTCTCTTTCTGACTTACCTCACTCTGTAGGACAGAAACTAGGTCAATCCACCTCACTATAAATAACAATTTTGTTTCTTTTTATGGCTAATATTCCATTGCATATATGTGCCACATCTTCTTTATCCATTCATCTGTCTATGGACATTTAGGTTGGTTCCATGTCCTGGCTATTGTAAATAGTGCTGCAATGAACATTGTGGTGCATGTCTCTTTTCGAATTATGGTTTTCTCAGGGTATATGCCCAGTAGTAGGATTGCTGGGTCATATGGTAGTTCGATTTTTAGTTTTTTAAGGAACCTCCATACTGTTCTCCATAGTGGCTGTATCAATTTACATTCCTACCAACAATGCAGGAGGGTTCCCTTTTCACCACATCCTTTCCAGCATTTATTGCTTGTAGATTTTTTGATGATGGCCATTCTGACTGGCATGAGGTGATACCTCATTGTAGTTTTGATTTGCATTTCTCTAACAATTACTGATGTTGAGCATCTTTTCATGTGCCTCTTGGCCATCTGTATGTCTTCCTTAGTGAAATGTCTATTTAGATCTTTCATCCATTTTTTAATTGGATTGTTTGTTTGTTTGATATTGAGCTCCATAAGCTGTTTGTATATTTTGGAGATTAATCCTTTGTCTGTTGTTTTATTTGCAAATATTTCCTTCCATTCTGAGGGTTGTCTTTTGATCTTGTTTATGGTTTCCTTTGCTGTGCAAAAGTTTTAAGTTTAATTAAGCCCCATATGTTTATTTTTGTTTTTATGTCTGTTACTCTAGATGATGGGTCAAAAAATATCTTGCTGTGGTTTATGTCAAAGAGTGTTTTTCCCGTGTTTTCCACAGAGAATTTTATAGTGTCTGGTCTTACATTTAGGTCTGTAATACATTTGGAGTTTATTTTTGTGTATGGTGTTAGGTAGTGTTCTAATTTCATTCTTTTACATGTAGCTGCCCAGTTTTTCCAGCACCACTTATTGAAGAGGCTGTATTTTCTCCATTGTATGTTCTTGCCTCCTTTGTCATAAATTATGTGACCATATGTGCATGGGTTTATCTCTGGGCTTTCTATCCTGTACCACTGATCTATATTACTGTTTCTGTGCCAGTACCATACTGTCTTGATTACTGTAGCTTTGTCGTATAGTTTGAAGACAGGGAGCCTGATTCCTACAACTCCGTTTTTCTTTTTCAATATCGCTTTGGCTATTTGAGGTCTTTTGTGTTTCCATACAAATTGTAAAAATTTTTGTTCTAATTCTGTGAAAAATGCCATTGGTAGTTTGATAAGGATTGCACTGAATCTCTAGATTGCTTTGGGTAGTATAGTCATTTTCACAATATTGATTCTTCCAATCCAAGAACATGGTATATTTCTCCATCTGTTTATGTCATCTTTAATTTATTTCCTCAGTGTTTTATAGTTTTCTGAGTACAAGTCTTTTGCCCCCTTAGGCAGGTTTACTCCTAGGTATTTTATTCTTTTTGTTGTGAGGGTAAATGGGATTGTTTCCTTAATTTCTCTTTGTAAATTTTTGTTGGTGGTATACATAGAATGCCAGAGATTTCTGTGCATTAATTTTGTGTCCTGCAACTTTACCAAATTCATTGATTGCCTTTCCAAGAATTTGTCCATTTCTTCATAGTTGTCCATTTTATTGGCAGACAGTTGTTTGTTGTGGTCTCTTATAATCCTTTGTATTTCTGCGGTGTCAGTTGTGATTTCTCCTTTTTCATTTCTAATTTTATTGATTTGCATCATCTCCCTTTTTTTTCTTAATGAGTCTGGGTAAGTGTTTATCAATTTTGTTTATCTTCTGAAAGAACCAACTTTTAGTTTTATTGATCTTTGTTATTGTTTTCTTAATTTCTATTTTATTTATTTCTGCTCTGATCTTTATGATTTCTTTCCTTCTACTGACTTTGGGTTTTTTTTGTTCTTCTTTCTCTAGTTGTGTTAAGTGTAGGGTTAGAATGTTTATTTGAGATTTTTCTTGTTTCTTGTGGTAAGATTGAATTGCTATAAACTTCCCTCTTAGAACTGCTTTTGCTGCATCCCATAGGTTTTGGGTCATCGTGTTTTCATTGTCATTTGTTTCTATGTACTTTTTTATTTCTTCTTTAATTTCTTCAGTGATCTCTTGGTTATTTATCAGTACACAGTTTAGCCTCCATGTATTTGGGTTTTTTACAGTTTTTTTCCTGTTATTGATTTCCAATCTCATAGCATTGTTGTCAGTAAAGATGCTTGATACAATTTCAATTTTCTTAAATTTTCCGAGGCTTGATTTGTGATGCAAGGTGTGATCTATCCTGGTGAATGTTCCATGTGCATTTGAGAAGAAAGTGTAATCTGCTGTTTTTGGGTGGAATGTTCTATAAATATTAATTAAATCTATCTAGTCTATTGTGTCATTTAAAGCTTATGTTTCCTTATTTATTTTCTGTTTGGATGATCTGTCCATTGGTGTAAGTGGGGTGTTAAAGTCCCCTACTATTATTGTGTTACTGTCGATTTCTCCTCTCATGGTTGTTAGCATTTGCCTTATGTATTGAGGTGCTCCTGTTTTGGGTACATAAACAATTATAATTGTTCTGTCTTCTTCTTGGATTGAACCTTTGATCATTATGTAGTGTCCCTCTTTATCTCTTGTAACAGTCTTTATTTGAAAGTCTATTTTATCAGATACGAGTGTTGTTACTCCAGCTTTCTTTTGATTTCCATTTGCATGGAATATCTTCTTCCATCACTTCACTTTCAGTCTGTATGTGTCTCTAGGTCTGAAGTGGGTTTCTTGTAGACAGCATATATACAGGTCTTGTTTTTGCATCCATTCAGCCAGTCTGTGTCTTTTGGTTGGGACATTTAATCCATTCACATTCAAGGTTATTACCAATATGTATGCTCCTATTACCATTTTCTTAATTGTTTAGGGTTTGTTTTTGTGGGTCTTTTTCTTCTCTTGTGTTTCCTGCCTAGAGAAGTTTCATCAGCATTTGTTGTAAAGGTGGTTTGGTGCTGAATTCTCTTAGCTTTTGCTTCTCTGAACAGCTTTTGATTTCTCTGTCAAATCTGAATGCGATCCTTGCTGGGTAGAGTAATCTTGTTTGTAGGTTTTTCTCTTTCATCACTTTAAGGATATCCTGCCAATCCCTTCTGGCCTGCAGAGTTTCTGCTGAAAAATCAGCTGATAATCTTATGGGGATTCCTTTATATATTATTTTTTGTTTTTCCCTTGCTGCTTTTAATATTTTTTCTTTGAATTTAATTTTTGTTAGTTTGATTAATATGTGTCTTGATGTATTTTTCCTAAGGTTTATCCTGTATGGGACTCTCTGTGCTTCCTGGACTTGGATGACTATTTCCTTTCCCATGTTAAGGAAATTTTAAACTATAATCTCTTCAAATATTTTCTCAGACCCTTTCTTTTTCTCTTCTTCCTCTGGGACCCCTATAATTTGGATGTTGGTGTTTTTAGTGTCATTACAGAGGTATCTGGGAGCCTGCTGAACTCCCAGGCTGGTCCCCTGCCCTCCAGGGTGCCCCCCTCCCCCTGGCTGCATTCGTCCTTGGGGCATAGGAGGGAGGCCATGGAGATCAGAAGGGACAGGTGGGAGGAGCCCTCCTGACCAGAGGAGCAGGAGAGAAGAGGAGAGCATTTGCCCCACCCACTCGAGCCCAGGAAGCCTGCTGGGCTCCCTGGTGAGGTGAGGTGCCCTGACCTCTGAGACCAGGTGTGGGAGGCACACCTGGGCCCCTTCTGTTCCTTGAGCCTAAGCCCCACCCCCCACAGCCCCCAGGTCCTTTTCCAGCCCTGTGGGTCCTGAGCATAGGCCCCATTCACTGCTCAAACTTGCCCTTGCTTAGGCCCCACCCTCCACAGCCAAGGCCTTTTCCTCCTTTTTTTTTCCTTTTCATCCTCCTCTTTTTTACTATTGTGGAACTATTATACCTTCCTATTGTTGATTCATCTATATTTTTATTTTTATATTCTTTCTAACATATATGTTAGTTTCCTAGTCTTATTTTATTTTTTTACTTTGTTATTGTTCTTGTTTTCTTTTTTTTCATGCCACCCCACTCAGTTTGTGGGATCTTGGTTCACGAGCCAAGGGTCAGGCCGAAGCTCCTACGGTGGGAGCTCCAAGTCTGAACCAGTGGACTAACAGAGAACCACAGAACCAGTGGACTAACAGAGAACCACAGATTATTCATTGGAGTGAGATCTCACAGTAGTCCTCATCTCAGTACCAAGACCCAGCTCTACACAACAGCTTATACACTCCAGTGTTGGAAGCCTCAGGCCAAATGACCAGTAAGACAGGAACACAATCCCACTTATAAAAATTAAAAAAAAGTGAGATGGCAAAAAGTATGTCACAGATGAAGGAACAAGGTAAAAACCTTCAAGACCAAATAAATGAAAAGGAACTAGGCAATCTACCTGAAAAAGAATTCAGAGTAATGATAGTAAAGATGATCCAGAATCTCAGAAATAGAATGGAAGCACAGATTGAGAAAATACAAGAAATGTTTAACAAAGATCTAGAAGAACTAAAGAACAAAAAAACAGAGATGAACAACACAATAACTGAAATAAAAAATACACTAGAAGAAATCAATAACAGAATAACTGAGGCAGAAGAATGAATAAGTGAGCTGGAAGACAAAATGGTAGAAATAACTGCCAAGGAGCAGAATAAAGAAAAAAGAATGAAAAGAATTGAAGACAATCAACTGCCCCGAGTGGGTGGGGCAATTGCCCTCCACTCCTCTCCTGCTCCTCCCAGAGGGCCCCTCCTGCCTGCCTCTCTGGATCTTCCTGGCCTCAAGGGCGCAGATCCTATCTGGCTTCCACTTCTGCTCGCCCCTCATTCCCCCCATGTCCTACTGGTTCACTTAGGGGTTCCTCCCATCTCCTTGGGCATCAGGGTCCTCCACCAGCGGCAGGCAGGTGCCCTAGTTGTGGGCTGATGCTAACTCGGCATCTTCCCACACCACCAACTTGCCTCCACCCCCCCTTGTTATAATCTTTTGAACAACCCACTGAGGTGTGATTGCCCTCATTTTTCAGATGAGGATACTGAAACTCAGGGTTTACATTTCATGCCCAAGGTCAATGGACAATAACAACTAGCCTAGTGGGTTGTTCTAAGAATTATGTGTTAACAAATGTATAACTATGAACTGCACTACTTTGTATATTTAATCCCTTTTTCTGAAGAAACTAAAAAGACTGCCAGCAGTCTACTGCTACTTTAGTATACTTTACCACAAACCTAAATACCTTCAACACTTTATCTTTCAAATTTACTTATTAACCTTAAAATATGATGGCTCACCTGCACATAAAAGATAGCAGTGATAAGTATGAAAACCAAGTACAGTTGTAAATACACTAATTTACCTTGAGAGAAAAAATGGTGACTTTTTGATTTCTACATTCCTACTGAATTTTGCATATAGATAACATCAGTTTTAAAGAACTGCATAGACACTTATTACCAAGTCCAAAAAAAAAGTAAGACAGATTTATCTCTGAATTTTTCAATCAGTTTCAGCCCAGGTGTAAGACAAGTTTCTTTCAGCCAATATGGTGAGAGAGAAAACAATTTAACCCATGTTTAAAATGAGCTGTGCTAACACCTCTGGGTTGTCAGAAAATTGTATGTTTGAAATTTCTCTTTATGTTCCTACTTACTTCCTTGCATCAGCAGTTTTAATATTTTCACAGTTATGGTATGAAGGAAAAATCAGATGAAGATACCTTTACTTTAATTAGGACTATTAAATGTAGGGCAGGAACCAGTCAGGAAAATCACAGATTATACTTGGAAGGTACCTATTTTTGGTTCTTATTCACCCCATAGGGCTTGCATGTGGAAGGTCCATGAAAAAGCTTCAGAGAGTTTATGGTTTCCTGAAACTTTATAAAAATATATACGCATATTTCTAAGTGTGGGTTTCTAGCTTTCATTAGATTCCAGCATGGCTGGAAAATAACCAGGTTCTTGCTTTCCCCAGCACTTGTGCTAATTTAAAACATCAATTAGCATTTGTAAGATGCTAAATCCAAGATGCAAAATCCAAATGTTGGTGCCATAAATGGATATAGCAGAGATAATGTTTGGAAGAAATGCATCTACAACAAAGAAACTCAGAATTCAAAGAGACCTTAAGAATAATCTACACACCTCATATAGTCTTAACTTGAATCCCCTTTATTCATCTCCAATAGATATTTATATATCTTTTCTCTTTTTAGAAAGCTTACAGTGTGTAAATGTTTGTTGCTTTACGTAGCCATTCATTAAAAAGTTACTATAAATAATGAACACCATTTGGAGTAGCAGCTCAGAGAAATGACTCCTCAAAAGAGAATAAGAGGCTTTTTCATAACTGCTCTGGTCTTTCAAAAGTGAATCATTTCATCAGAAGAGTAGATCACTGACCAACTTCACCATCCTCTCCCATCACAAGAAATTAGGTACCATCCAATGAAGCCCCTCACTTTAAAAATGAAGAAAATCAGTATTATCCCATTTGAATGCCTTAATCCTTCAACTGAAGGCAGAATTTGACAAACAAATATCTCAAATTCCAAGTCATTTGGTGTTTTTACCATACTAAAAGACTTTAATGACTAACCCTAAGTCCTACCCAGTAACTTCTATCTATGTAAAACCCTTCAATGTCTTCCTAGTCCACTTCACATAAAATAATCATAATATATTTTTTTAAACCCCATACTTAGCCTAGAAGGCACTGCAGAATCATGTACTTTTCCTTCTCTATGTTCATTATATGCCTCTCTACCCTAAGGCTGCTACACTCCAACTACATTAGCCTCATTTTAGTTCCTCAAATATAACTAACTCTTTCTTTTCTTTGAATATATGGTTCTTTTCCTGGAACATGTTTCTTCTTGTTGTCTCAGTGCTGGCTCCCTTTCATCATTCTGGTCATAGATTGAAAGTCACTTCTTCTTCAGAGAAACCATCTTAGACCCCCAAACCTCAGTAGCTCTTCACAACAGCCCCTGTCCCCTGACATTTTATTCTATTATGTTATTACTTTAATAGTTTTCACCATCTTCATCACAATTTTAACACATATTCCAATAGAATAAATGGAATATTTCCACCTTGCCCATTTATCCACTATGAAGAAACATTCTATGATGAGCAGAGAAGTTGGCTGAAACTAACTTTTCCCCACAATTTACACTTAAACTGTTTAGCTAGGACATTATCTATCTACCTATCTACCAATTTATCTATTTATCTATCAATTATCTAATTCTGATCAGATAACCTCAAATGAAAATCAAAATAATCAGTTTTAATATTTTTTAGTGTTGGTTGCATCATCAGGAGCCAGCAAAATTATGAGCAAGAAATGATTAAACAATAATACTCTAAGCTACCATAGTGATAATGAATGTTTAACAATATAACCACAATAATATCCAGGACTCCTGTGGTCTACTGACTGTAAGGTTCATTTAAAACTCAGTTCACAGCAAAAAATAAATGAATAGTAAGTTCATTATTTATTTGCATTTTAAATAATTAAATAAGATTTGACTTATAAGCTTCAACAAACATTTTAAAGTCCTCATTCCTTTTTTCCCAATTCTCTTTTGAGCATCTCATAAACCAAACTCCTAAAATTCCATTGCACAAGTAGTCCTGGAGCTTTTTGGTCTTTTTTTCCTAGCTTCTTCTCTACGCATAACCTTAATTTCTGCTAATTTTTTCTCTCTTCGCTAGTGCTTTCTTCTCATTCTCTTTCCAGTTCACGATTTTATCACTGCATCTCTCCTAAACCCATATTTCAGTGTTATGACTGTCCAGTACAGCTTGAAAAGGGACCATTTTCCTTAGAGAGATGAGGATCAAGAAGGAGGAGGATAAATCAGATTGGGAAAGTACTGGTGATAAAGGTCAGAAAACTCTCATGGTGCTTTATTTTAGCCCTGCACAGAACTCATACTCAAAAACTATAATGACAATTGTGTTTCTGCAAAGGGCCTTCATTTTTATTCCATTGCCAGTCGGATGTGCCTTCTCTTTAAAGAACAAGTAGATTGTTAATACATTATATCCCTTACAGGCAACTGGGGAAAAAAAAGTAAACAATTGTGAAATCAAAACATGAATAAATAATTCAAGACAGTACAGACAAGAAAATAAAATAAATTTTGGAGATAAAAAGTATAATCGTGAGCATAAAAAAATGAAACAGAATAAAATCTACTTAGGTTGCTATTAATGAGAAAAATAGTGAAATTGCATGCAGTGTCAGTTCGCCCAGGATGCATTATGGAGAAAAAAATATTAAAAGTATGGAAGAGGATTAGACATCGATGGAAGATAGACCAATGCCTCTACATATAAAGAAAATGGAGAAAATTTTATAAAGAAATCTTGAAGATATAGCACCCAAGAATTGTTCATGAATCTTCAAATTGAAACTAAATACTGAACATGAAAATTATTAATTAACACCCAGATGTATCATAGGCAAACTTCAGAATATCAGTGATTATATAAAACCTTAACTGGGCTGCAACTAGGCTATTATTTTTTTTTTTATCTTTTATATTTTCTAGGCTATTTTTAAAGCAATGATATATTTAAGAAGTTACTAGAACATATCTTGAAAATGCCAATAAAAGTCTCTAACAATCTAGAATTTGATACCAAGTGAAATTAACATCCAAGAATGAAAATAAAATGAAGATATGTTCAGATATAAAGACTCTTAGTTCACAACTTACAGACTAAATAACAATGAAAGCTAAATTTTCAGCAAATGTGAACGTAGAGGGAAGAGGAGAGATACCACTGAAAATCATGAACACAGGCTAACAGAATATATTGGCAAATGTAATTAATTATAAACTGAAATAACTAATGTTGTGTGTGCAAAAAAATATATATTTTATTATAAATATATAAAATATAAAACTAACATTTAAACAAAAACATGAAAAATTGTTTCATTTGTATTTAAAATATGATGATGTCTGGAGGAGAAAAGAAATACTTAATGACTAGATTTTTGAAACAAAAATACATGGTTAATTATGAATGCTAAATATATATAATATATTGTATATAGTGGTAAATTTACATATTATATGTATGTAAAAGTATGTGTGTATGTATATTTCTCTCTCTCCCTCTCTTTCTCTTGAATAGAGATACAATTCACAGTTTCTAAATCAGCAGAGTGACAACAAAAGAGGTGAAGAAAATGAAGAAAAATTAATGAAACTAACAAAAGGCAGAAAAAAAGAAGCAAGGAAACGAAGGAATAAGATTGATGATTGTTGATAGAAGAAAAGGAGATAAAAAGTGCTGATAAATAATGTTGAAAATGAAAAGGGGTATATAACTACAAATATAGATTAAAAAGCCAACTCAATATGGTGAACAAATTTATGATAATACATTTGTAAAATGTCTAGAAATGAATACTCTGATAACTTTCTGTAAATCTCTATATTACCAACATTGATTCTTGAAGAATTAGTAATTTAAATATATCCATTAAATTAATTGTCAAAACAGTTATGTCTTCCCAACACAAAATACCAGGTTCAAATGAATTTGCAATAAATTTTGATAAGTTATTAAAGAATTCTCAATATCAACACTGGAAGACAGTGAAGTGATGCTTTATAATTCTGTGGGAAAATGATTTTTTTTGAGAATTTTATGCAGGGGTAAGTTATCAATAAAGAATTAAGAAAAAAGATATATTCTGATGGACAAATATTCAAAAACATGTCACCTAGGCAACCTTTCTCTTAAAATATTTTTCAAGCAAGTATAAAGAACTATATAGTGAACATCCATATATCTATCACTCAGATTTGTCACCTCTTAAACTTTCGAGTTTTTAAAAAAAATTATTATACATTCCACTGAAATCTATACAACACTCCCCAGTTTCTTTCTTATCCCTCTTTCTTCAGGAGAGAAGAACTAGCATGGACTTATCACTCAGATGTGTGTCTGTGTATGTGTATGTGTATGTGTGTGAATAATCCTTCATATACTGTTTATCCCAAAATAATATTATTCTATGTGCTATTTAAATTATATAAACGATATACATTATTGATCCTCTGCAACTTGCCTTTTTTAATCAAACATATTTTTAGATTTTTCCATATTGCTACATGTACATTGTGCATGCTAGTTTTAACTGTTGTATAGTGTTCTACCCTAAGAATGTACTACAATTTACTTACATATTTGTCTCTTCATGGACATGTCAAGCATTTCTTTCCTGTACATGTCTCCTTTTGTATCATAATCAGTACATTCTGGATTTTCTGGAGGATGCCAAATTGCTTTCAAAAGTAAATTTACCTTTTCATACTCCCATCAGTTGTGTACGCATCTGGCACTTGGTGTTGCCGTTTTTAACTTTGTGTCAATTTGAAATGAGTTGAAATGAGGGTACTTCAGTTTGCTGATCACTACTTTGATTGAGTTTTTATATCTTTAGAACTTCTAGGGGTTCCTGTGATGAATTTTCTGTTCAATACTAGAACACTTTCTTATGTAGCTATTTGAGATTGTATTTTAGCAAAATGAAACAGTAAACCTAAAGAGGTGAAATGACAGGATCCAGAAAGCACCAAGTCCTGCATGAGACAGTTGTAGAAAGGGATAACAGCTGTGGATAGTGTAGAGTAGCTGCAGGAGAATAGCTGTAGGAAAATTACCCAAAAATGTAGGAAAAAAATATATATTATTATATATTTTATATTATATATTATATATATTATTATGCGTGTCTTTGCATTTCTTAAAATTATATAGGAGACATTTGAGATTTGTAAATGAAGATTAAGAAAAAAGTTAGCAATAGGTACATGGGACATTAAGCATAATTTTAAAAATATGAAAGAATTGTTAATTCAAGGAAAATCAAAAAGTTGCAAGAGAAAAGAAAGGCTGTAAAGGGCTTGGTAAAAGTAACCCAGAAGCAAATATGGTTTGACCTCATTGCTGCCCAGACCCCCACCTTAAAAACAGACAAGCAACAATGCTGTGTTGGGAGCATATGGAAAACACTAAGACCTGAACAATAGTTCAGACTTGCTCGCTCTGCCCCAATCATCCCTGTTGCCCTATGTTCTCCAGCAGAGGCCTCAGGGATACAGTCTGTTCTTTGGTGGGTGCTTCTCTGTCCCGGGTTCAGGATGAAGGTCAAGATGGCCTCCGAGGGTCATGGGAGGCAATGAAGTCCTCATGTTGAGCTGGTTGTCCAGAAATAAAGACAAGGTGACAGCTCTAGTTGATACTGGGGCCAAATTTACCCTAATACTTGCTAACCCTCAGAAGTTTTCTGACCCCTTCAGCACCATCGATGGTTACAGATGGCAAATGTTTATGGTCTAAAATGTCCCTTTGATACTGCAAATTAGGTGTTTTCCCCCACGAGAATACGAGGCTTTTATCTCTTCAATACTAGAGAACATATATATTGGGCATTGAACATCAAACTTTGAAACCCTGTCTCAGTGAATTCTGCCTCTGGTTTAGAAGGAAAACTCAGTGCTGAGGGGAAATGCCTCCTGGGAATCAATAAGTCTACCACCCCCTTGAAGAGTGGTAACTGTCAAACAATATAAATTGCCTGGGAAGTAAAAGGAAATAGGAGGAACTACCCAAGAACTGCACTGAGTGGGTATTGTATGCTCTGCTCATCTTGCTTTCAAACAGCCTGGTATGGATGGAAAAAAATCCAGATGACCCATGGTAGATACCCACTGACTACAAAAATTTAAAAAGCAGTGGCTCCCATCCCTGCAGCTGTGTCCAACATTGCCACCATCTTAGATATATTAGTCAAGGTCCTAGGAGTGTACCATGTTGTACTGGACTTAGCAAATGCTTTATTCAATATTCCCCTGGCCTCTGTGTCACAAAAGCAATTTGGCTTCACATTGGAGGGGCAACAGTGAACCTTCAAATTGCTTCCCCAAGCCTAGCTGTACAACTCCACCATATGTCATGGGTGGTAACCCAAGATCTGTCCCTGTTCTCCTTCTCCACATCAGTAAAATGGGCCTGTTACATTGATGAAATAACGATAACACGTGAAGACTTGTGTTTGCTGCAGTTTTGCTCTACAAACTTGACTGGAACATCTATAAGGGAGAGGATGGGTAGTGAATTTGCAGAAAATTCAAGGCCCAGGCACTGCTGCAAAGTTTGGGGGAGTTATTTGGTCAGGTGAGATGTGTATCATCCCAGAAACTGTGATTGACAAGCTGTAAGCCTATTCAACCCATGAGAATGTGAAAGAGGTGCAAACTTTTGTAGGGACTTGAAAGTTTTGGAGGACTTTTATGACCCCACGCCCCAGACACAGTGCCTCCATTCCTTATCCTGCTTGGTAAAGAAAGGATATGTGTGAGACTGGGGATGATCAGAACAACACGCTGCCTTGAGGTACTAGTGAAGCAAATTGAAGCTCTGGGCACCTCCCAAGCAGGGCTACCATTTGAGTTAGATGTGTCTGTGATTCCAGAAGTTGTGGGTTTGACACTATGGCAGAGACAACAGAAGGAAAGGTTACGCCTAAGATTTTGGTCCCCAGTTCTGGAAAGAGACAGAAACACAACATACCTTCATACAGCAATAGCTCATAGTAGTGTACACAGCACTCCTACAGGTAAAGCCTCTCATGAAGGAACAGCGTAGCATGGTAAGAACTTCCTTTCCTATTAAGGGGTGGGTTGAAAGTATGTTCTACCAACCCATTTCTGCCGTGGCTTGAAATCCCACGTTCACTAAGTGGTGTGCCTGCTTTGCACTCACATATTTATACGTAGGAAGGACAAAGTTCAACAACTATAGAGAAACAACTAATCATTGGGAGGTAGGGGTATTTCCTTCATTCATCTCCTGGGAAGACAGTTTGCGACATATTATATGAGGCTCCTCAGAAAGTCCAAGTGGGATTAAGAACACATTTATCTGGGGATGGGGAAGAGATAAATTAGGAGACCTGGATTAGCAGATACATACTACTATATATAAAATAGATAAACAACAAGTTCCTACTGCATAGCAAAAAAAAAAAAAAGTATATTTTCTGTAACAGAGGCTAAGTTGATAAACTTTTAAATAAAGCAGAGGTTTTCCTTTTTCTCTGTTTACTCTCAGATAATACACCTTCATGCACACCTTTGACTCTGCTTACAGGAAACTTGGGCAAAGACAACACCCTTTATAAAGCAAGGCAGAATGCCTGTAACTTGGGATACAACTTCCAATGATTTCAGCAAGACCTAGTTATAGTACTGTTTTAAAGTTAACCATAAGAATACAGCTTACTACCACTACACTCTCAACTTCCAACTAATTTTCTGGAGGAAAAAAGGGCTTAAGAGTAGTTAAGGACACATGAAACCTGGGCTTTGTCAAAGTTTGGGAAGGAAAAGCTGTTCAAAATGTTCTTATTTTGTGCGCTGGGAAAAGAGATTGGAAATGCTATTTCCGTTTTTCCTTTGAAAAAGGCATTAGAACCAGATCAATTTCTCCTTTAAAGAGAAAATTGACATTTTATTTAAATTCCTCTAGAATATGCAAAATATTTAATAACGTCTCATCATTTTTCACAAAAGAACATCTTTAAATAAACAAAAACACTCATGACAACAAAATAAAATTAGATTAAAAGCAAATAATCATTATCTATGTATGTATATGTGTATATTTATACACACACATATGGAGAAAGGCATGCACAGAAACACATACAATATTTACATGACATAATAGCATATAAAATGCAGCAATAATTAATCAAATACAAATTTCGACCAAATAGGGTTTTTAAAAGTTGTTTAATATCAAGAAATTTGTGCATATTGACATACTGTATACAAAAAATATGTACTCTATCTCAAATAATATATTATAAAAAGACAATCTTTTTGAAAAGCTGCTAGATCACTTAGAAATTTACTAATAATGATAACATTGATGTCAAGGAAGTATGTATAAGTTTGAATAAAATTACTTTCATTAAAGTGACTATGAAAAAAGTTCTCTCTAAATTAATACATTATATATAATAGTGCATTAATAAATGTATACAACTAATTTAATCCAATAATATAATATGTTTGATTTATCTCTTCTACACTATTAAGCATCCAGATTGACAAGTTAGTAAAAATAGGAAGTCTCTTATCTACAACTATTTTTTTGAGAAATGTGGGGTCACTTGACATTTGAGTTCATGTTATTTTGATGCATTTAGGACTTTTGTTTATTTTATGTTTTTACTACTAAATTAGATCTCTTAAGGGCAAGTTACTTTGCCTTGTTTTCAACTTTTATTTATCTTTTTGATCACTGATGATTTTGTTTCTGACATTAAAGGCTGAAAAGTGACTGGTAGAGATGGGAAAATGTTTTCTTAATAATTTGATGGTCATCAAATTCACCAAAGATTCTGTTTCTCGGTAAAGTATAAAAGGTGAGAGAGATAGATGGGTCTTAGTGAAAAGATTTTCATACATCTTTTCAAGGATTTCTTACCTGCTAACTCCAGTGTGGAATAAAGCCCTCAAATATGAATCCACATAGATCAGTTAGCATTTTCTCTCTTCTGCGTGCACCAGAATAGCCATTTTAAACAAGGTTGTCTTTCAGAAACCTCAGGGTAAATATCCAGGAAGTGAATTCACACCATGACTAGTCTTGTTTATTAGTCATTATTTTTTACTGCATTTTCTTCTGTTGAGAAAAAAAAAATCATTATAGCAAGATTGCCAGAATTAGCAAACAAAAATAAAGGGCACCCAGTTAATTTGAATCTCAGATAAAGGATGAAAGAAACATACTTATACTAAATATATCGTTGTTACTACTGTTTTTATGAAATTTAAATTTAACTGAATGTCTTTTATTTTATCGGGCAAACCTAATTATAAATCCCTGCATACCTCTTTTCTTGTAAAGTCTACTCACATGGTCATTATAGTTTTTCATACAGATATGTCATTAGTCTCCTCAAAACACACACACACACAAACACACACACATCACACACAAAAACTAATAAAATAAATTGTGTTGGGATTTGAGGGGGATCCAAGCTCTGAATGATTTGGAAATAAACAGACAATAAGGATTAATATGTTACTACTATTACTAATAAAATGAATACCAGAGAAAGTGGCTTAGTTGGACAACAGTAATGTCATTTCTAGTAGTGAACTCAAACTTACAAAAACAATTACAAGCAGCCTTGATCAATTGCAGGCTTTTCCACATGGAGATCTCAAGGCCTATGTCTTAAAAATGTGTGATTTTTGTCCAGCACTACATCTGTCAGGCTAAAATTATTTTGTAGCTATTTCAGGCGGTGCAAGCAACCTGGCTCAGGAAATGCATAAAAGATGGTGAACCTTAGATGAGTTTTTTCAAAATCAGCAGAGTGTTGCAATTTGGGGTCTGCAACTATGGTGAGCCAAATACAAGTCCCCATTCAAGTAAGGAGAACACTTTTATAGACAGGAAAAGGAAGTTGGGAGGGCTCTAGTAAACAAAGAGTCCATGGCTTTTCTTTGGCTGAGTCCTTGCCAGGAAAGGAGTCTTAACTTCTCTTCCCCTCGGGCTTTGCTATCATCATGAGGCATGAGAGCTCCCCCTTCTGGTCTCCCAACTCTATTAATTGGGGTTTCTGTTTATTATTTTTTTACAACGGCAACATATTCATCTAGAAAATGAGCAGGCCATGTTTCCTACATTCCTTTCTAGATCTAAGATTTGATGTCTCTAACACCCTGTCTCTTTTTACAAAGTAATGCCTGTCATCAGCAATGTCAACTTGTCATATGTTTCAACAGGCTGAAAAATATCAAACCTGCAAAACCTATTTATATGTGTGAACTGTAGTTGAAATATATCTCTATAAAAATATATGAACTAAAAAATTAATTTATGTTAGATTCATAAGAAATATCCTCTAGTATTAGTTCATTATTTATCTTCGTATTCTTCGCTGGAACTAAGTAGAAGTCCAATAAATTTTTGCTGCATGAAAAAAAAAATTAAGATAGAAGGAAGCATTTGGTATTTGGATGTCACAGGACATTTGTTGAAAGAAAGATCCTAGGGTAAATGCATCAAACTTGGAAATCCATAAAAATTAAGAGCTGAAAGGTTAACATAATCATTTTATTCCAACATATTATCTCTAAAGATTCCTCTGCAAATCACCATAATTTGGGTTATGTCTCTGCTCATACATGAATTAGTATAAATAGTAAGCTAATGTGATGAGGAGAAGTCAAAATGGAATAAAAATAGGACACCTACTGTTCACCATAAGAAGGTGTCTTTTCTCATCTTTTCATTGTTTCCATTTTAGTTCCCATTTTTTCCATTGAAAAATCACTGCATTTTTGCAAATGAGTTATAAAAGACCAAGTTGACAGTTAACAACTATATTTCTGAGCATGGAGATCAAAATCAAAGGTTTTATTTATTTATTTTCTCCTTTGAATTACTTATGAGTCTATAAGTCACATGTAATTTTTACCAGTATTAAATCTATCTGGCCAAGTAATGCTGTTACATTTTGGTGGTATTTACATGGATATGGAAAAAAATTGCTCATAGCCCTTTTGAAGTCATAAACTGAGAATGCCATATTAGTTGTGATATAATAAGTGAGTAACTGAAAATATTCTTACCTAAAAAGTTTAGCATATACAAATACATATATATATATAATCAGACAAATATCAAATTTAAAATAATGTTAGGAGTTAAATTCATACGAATCAATCTCTCAGAATTCAAAAGACACTAAGTGTTTTGAACTGAATAATTGAAAAAATCAAAATAATCCCTGCCAATATAAGGTTTAATGGAAAAAAGGCAAATCTTGGACCCACGTGTTTTATCAAAATTGCTCTTTTTGTCTCTCAAACCACATGCAAGGAATCTGCTTCTTCTCTTTCCCCATTGAGGGTGTTAATCTTTGCCTTAATACTCTTTTTATCTCCTAATCATTTATGCTCATCTCTCCTCCCTTTTTCCATTTATTTTTAAAATTCCTATAGTTCTGCTCCCTCTCACAAGGTCCTTTTGAGTAAAAGACTCTTTCCTAAAAGTTAACCCATTGCCCTCTTTCAAAATAAATCCAGTTTCTTTCCTAGAGCTCTATCTGATCAAGTTGCAGAAAAGAACATTTTTGTCCTCCTGTTCAGGAGACCCCCACAGTGGTTTGCCTTATCCCAGCCTCTGATACAAATAGGCTTACTTCTATTTCGACACAATGAAAAGATAATTAGAGTGCTATTAATTTCTACAAAGGCTCTATTATTTCTCTAATTTACAGTTTAAAATTTTACGTTTTATGTTTCTATAAAAATGATATCTTAAGCAATTTGTGCACAAATTATTTAAAAGAAGATCATTACTATTTTACAGCTAATAAGTGAGAAGAGGATGGAAATTAGAAAGAAGTCAATTGGCTGTCTCACGCTCAGTACAACTACTATATTTCTGGTTCTAATTTGGATGACTCTCAACTGTTAGAACATTGTCATCTGATATTTCTCTTGTCCCCTATAAATTCATTTTGGACAACAGATTTTGCTTTACCTACTTTATTTGTGTTGTCAGTTAATTAAAGACAAAGGACTTCTCAGGAAGAAAGCAACTTCTTTTATTGGCTGAACCTCCTGAGAGTGTAAGCCATTGCAAAGGGAATTATGGTAACAAAAATAAAGTCAATAAAAACCTGACTTTAGAAAAACCAACTTGGTTCTCTCCACCCACAGAGAGCGTGGAACAATATAATAATGTCTGATTTCAGAAGACATGCTCATTACTTTTAATTTCTTACATTCACTATGCTTTTTTGTATTATTCATTGGAAGACTTTAATTGTATAGGGTGATGTTTCTGAGCATAACATGTGCATCTTGCTTATCTAGTGATCTCAAATACATAAACCACTGGTAGAAGTTATACTGAGTTGCCTCTCTTTTTGGGGAGGATTCCAAGAACATCTAGCATATTGTCCTATTATCAATATCCACTCAATAAATACCTGTAAAATTGATAACTAAATTAATGAAGGTCACAAGTACTTATAGAATATATCAAATTTAAAACATAGCTCAGGGCTATCGTTTAAAAATTATAGTGAGTTTATGGCTTAGACACTGATCAGGTACAAGTACATAAAGTTGACTCTTGAACAACATGGAGGTTAGGGGCACCAACACCCAGCAGAGTCAAAAATCTGAGTATAACTTCTCAGTGACCCTCCATAATCTAAGTTCCACATCCATGGATTAAATCACCTGTGGATGGTGTCCTACTGTATTATTTATTGAAAAAGATCCGTGTGTAAGTGGACTCATGCAGTTCAAATTTGTGTTGTTCAAGAGGACTGTACTTAAAAAGTTCAAACTAATCCTATGAGATTTTGTAAAACCATCTGAGAATACACACCAAGAAATTCTGCTGAGATGCTTTAAAAAAAAACAGCAAAAGTATAAAACAAGTAACGTAGTCTTGTCACACTTAAAAAGAATAAAAATCAATGGGAGGTGAACTCAAATATTATAGGCCAGCAATAAATGCAATTCATATTCACGTAGTACTTTTTCCAAGTTTCTGTGAATGTGTCTGTGTTCTAAAATAAATAGCAACCTGTTAATAATTCCTCATGTTCATTGAAAGTGTTAGCTCCTTTTCTTAGGCTTCTCAAAATGTTATATACAATCTCATAGAAAATACAGACCAAAAAAAAATATATATATATATATATATATGATCCTGCAATTGAAATACGTTGCTATGATGTTCATCTTAATATATATATTTCCATATTATTAATGGAGACTGAGAAGAATTTTGACACTAGGAATTTCCCAAGGTCTTAGAACATGGATCAAGAAATATTCATTCTGATCAAAAGTTTATCATATATAGAATATTAGAAATATTTGTATTGATTTTTCCCATGTATTTCTGAGACTTCCTTGACTTGTGTTGCATCTTAACTAAAAAAATTTCAAGAAATGCACGGGTTAATGAATCTCAGACCTTAGAGGATTACAATATGATGTCCTTCAGTGTAGGAAACTTCTGTGGGTATATATTAATTTATGGAAAGCTTTGAAGAGTTTCCAATATTTTTGATTATTTTAACAAGTTTTATAAGTTTTTAAATTTTAAAAATATTTCATATACTATTGCTTAATCATTCATTGAAAAGCAGAAGTCTTCAATGATGAGAAAATGTTAACTTTTTAGTTATTGTTAGTGTTGGGTGCAGTCAATTCATAATATAATGCCACTCTCAGTAATGTCTTCCAAGAAAATAATTCAAGAAAGGAAAAAAGGATAATTTTTCCTCTAAATTATGGAGCAAACCATATTATGTCTTATAAGACATGTTCCTTGTCATTGGGAGCTTACAAATGAAGTAAAATATGCTAAATATTTGTTGAAATAATTAATAAATGCTAAAATAGAGGTGTTTTTTGGAAAGTCATGCCAGAAAAGAATATGCACACAGAAGCATATAAACACAGAACTTCTAGAACTGACCTTACTGGGGACAGATAGGAAGATGTAGGCTACACACTAAAGAGATTTTTATAACATCCAAAATAGTGTCAACTCTCTTTCCAGATACATAATGAAAGGATTTAAGCAGGAAAGTAGTCCACTCAAATTTACCTTTTAGAAAGATCAATGTGGTATCAAAGTGAGTTACATTTAATTGAAGAGAGAAGTACTGATCATAGTTTAGGCAAAATACAATTAGGGACTGAAGTAAGAAATGTGTAGTGTGGAGATAGAGAACAATGAAGTTTGAACATTAGTAGAAAGTAGAATTAACAGAAACTGTTAAAAATTTGTAAGTTGGAAGTTAATGAAAGGGATGAAAAAAACCAAAATTTTATTTTGGACCTGCAGAATTGCATAGATTTTCATGTTATTCATTCACCAAAATGAATAACTCAGGAGAAATTTTCAAATTTACAATGTCGGGGGAATCAAGCAAATGAAAGATAATTTCAAAATTAGAAAAAAATAAATTTAAGGTGCTATAAAGTGTCTGTAAAATAGTTCCACAATAATACTATGAATAAAGATCTGATGATCAAAAGCTAATGTTAGGCTAAATTCAACACATTTTTTCTCACGCAGAAATAGCTAATTCAGGCAGGGTTTGACTCATTCCAGAAGGGCTTGCTCGTAAATCTATAGTCAGCTGGGGGCTTGGCTAGACGATAGTTGAATATAAAGACTTAAAAATCACAAATCACTCATCTTATCCTCTGTACCCTTGACAATACCTGTACCACTTCCAACATCAGGTGTATGGTGAAAGTCAAAGTCACTGGTGTTGAGTAGATGAGGAAATCTCAAGTCTTTTATTACATGGCACACCCACTAGATGTAGAAATCATTAGTGTGATGGCAGCCAATGGATATGAGGGGTGACTGGGAGACAGAGGATGAAATCCTCAATAATTGTGAATTTATTTTATAATATGTAGCAAACAAGCAAATTATCTTGTAAATAGTAGCTGAAATTGGACAAAGATGGTGAAAAATTAAAGTATCTTTTTAAAAGTAAAAGAATTATGGGTCAAAATGTTCAACTATCTTAATGTTATTACAAACTAAATATAATGTTACAATGATGAATGCATTTAAAAATAATATAAAATTTAATGTTATTAAAGGTAAAAATGAAAATTTGGCATGGTTAGTTAATATTACAGGAAATAGATATTTTATAGGATTCAAATACAGTTCTTTTATACTTAAGAAATGGCTCATGGAAATTTTCATTTCCTAGGGAAAAAATTTCTGATCCTTTCATCTGAGAAAGTAAATTTTGATTAATAAAATTAGTTACTAGTATAAAACATCTAAAAGAAAGCAATAGAAAGTACTGGCTTTTATCTGAAATCATAGTTCAAAATGAACCATAAACCCATTTTTATTAAAATCCTCAGCCTAGCTAGGTGTCCTTTTAGGAGCTATAGTGACTCCCTTGAAATAAAAATGTCTACCTTAGATTTTAGAAAAATGTCTAAATAGACATATTTATACAGGATCCTTTACTCATAAAAGATGAAGTTTGGAATGTGCTTTCAAGGGCAATTAAATACCTAAGAGTGGATGCTCCAAGATCCATTTGAAGAATTATGTATGTTGATATCCTACAAAACCTGCCTTTAATGTTACTTTTATCAGCAAGAGAATTTATGTTGACAGAATGTCTTCTATAGTTTTGTGTAGGCAAGAGAGAGGATGAGAGGAAACATCTAAAACAAAAAAAGCACACAGTGATCCATAGAGACTTATTCTTACTGACATTCATTACTTGGTATTGGGGGGTCAAGTTGAACTGACTTTAAAACTTTACTAAATCTGATCTTTGGCATATTTTTTAGTCTTACTGAACTAAATATAAAATGGGAACTTAAAAATCTACCTCCACCGTGTTTTTATGAAAATTAAATAAGTGTATAGTCTACGTGGTAGCACAGATGCTAGCATACAAATACATTCATTCAATGTGGGTCTGGCCACCATAGGAATCCAACATGACTGGAACAGTTCTGATAGTTGTGATATTAGTGTATCCCTACATATACCAGTAAAAAATAAATTGGGTCTTTCAAATTCTCATTTGGCAATTCTAAAGGTATGTTAGAAATTCCTTTAGCCTGATACCCCACCCAGAGGTGGCTTTATACCCATGGAAAAGAAATGTGTTTGACCGTATAGTAATTATCAGATAGAAATATGCAAAAAAAACCCTTACTTCATGGTTTCAATAAGTCAGATCAATTTATATAAAATTATTTTTTGAGATTAAATTTGGTTATTTAAAAAAATTATGTTATTAAAGCATTCTTTCAGTTTAATTCAATAGGCGACCAAAATTAATTCCATTTCTTTTGAAAGCTACTCTTAAGGATGGGATAGGGAACTTTTTGATGGATTTAAATGTGAAATCACTATTTATTGAGTGTTCAATAGCCTATTTAAAAAATAATTTCATCATCTTAAACAAAAAAACAAAAAATCAAACTTTTTCTGTAATATTTATACTCAAATAAACTTCAGCCCAAACCTGAAAGGATCTGGTCATTTCTAAATTAAAGGTACCTTTATTTAAAGATGAACTGGTTATGATACTTTCAGCTTCAATTTTAGAGAAACTATGTTAAGAAAGAAGATTATGGTTGTATGGGAATGGAAAATATTTGAGAACAAAAATAATCTGTATGGTGTAGACATGGAACCCAAAATTCTACACACAAACCTAATATTGTTTATTAGTTTTAGCAAATTCTCTTGCAGAGTCCAAATAACAGCAAGACCATAGATGCGCTACTCTGCTTTGATATATTAGTCAAGACCTACTTTCCGTCTTATGGATAGATTCTCTGAATATATGCCTCTACAATGCATGAGAAATCTTTGATGTTATATATTTCCTTTTAACCACTCAGCATTTGTGTCCTACTTTTCCCTTCAAGAAACACTAATCAAAAATAGAAAAAATTACCATAAATTAAGTGTCTTTTGTATGCGAGGAATTGTTCTAGGTAAATAATTGTCACTTCAGTTCTGAGAATGAAACTTTGTTAACCACCTATACACTGTTAATTGACAAGTGTAACCTTGATCAAGTGGTTTCACAATTCAAAACCCGTATCTTCTTCCATAAAATATAAATAAATAAGTAAGTAAGTAAGTAAATAACATTAGCTGAGCTTTCTAAGATTGGAAAGATGGTAAATACTAATTAGATCTTATTCATCTTTGTAGTCATGTGTTTACATACTAGAATTCACGGATTTTTTCCTATATTGAATCACTTATAAATGTTCAATATCATTATGAACATTGTTATATGCAAAATGCAAATGAATATCAGAGAAGAAATCACATGTTTTGATTATATGCTTAAACAAACAGCTAAAAAGCAACTCAGGTTATAATAAGAAATACTTAGATGAAACAGAATCTATGCTGAGTAAAATGTTTAGATTAATGTGTAAAGTCCCAAATCTAACTCAGGTGTTAACAGACTTGTGGGTGTTGTTTAGTTTTCTTTTTAGTTTGTTGTCTTTATACAATAACATGTTGAAACTATTTTTAAATATGCAAATACTAAACACAGACTTTGATTCTTAGAGTGTGTTTTGATCATATTGTCTTTATGACTTTTCTTAATTATGCCTCACATTGTTTGTCTTACTCGGTCAGGTTTTGAAAGACTTCTCCTTCCTCAGTCCTACCAAGGATAGAATATTGAAGTTATTTTCTTATATTTTACTCAATACAATGTTCACTTAAAGGACAGAAAATGAAAGCTCTTTATTATGAAATAAGCCATTTGCTGATACTATGTATCATTCTTATAGTCAACTGTGAGCATTACAACAACACAGCAAACAAGAGTGAACTTATAAACATTGAGTCAAGTCATTAGGAGAGTAAGAACTTTATTTAGTGAGACTCTCCAGAAGAATCCTAAAGGAAGATGATATTTAAAATAATTGAATGTCCCCTACATAGCAATTGGAAAAACTCTTTAGTTGTTATATTTTTATACTACATGTTCCTGCTTTATAAATAGATTAGAAAAATCATTTAATTTTATTTAAAATTAATTTCAATAGTCTTTATGAATATTTAGCTATTGTGGTATGATAGAGTTATGTGTAAAAACAGACATGACACAGAGGAGTAAAGAGCCTCATCAAAGCTTTTTCCATTGAAAAGATCATAGAAAACGTGTTGTTTTGCTTATTTGGTTAATTTGGGATGAATTTAATTGCTTAACTTCCATGGAACTCTGCAATTCAGTAAATAGAAGAACACATATTTTTTGCTGGATTATGTTCACTCTTTTATTGACATAAGTGATAGAGTATAAAGGAGAAATAATTCTCAATGTTTTGAGAATATATCTTGGACCAATATGTGGGAGATATATCAAAAGTCTTCTTTTGTTATTAAATATTCATGTATGTTTCATTTATCCATTTTGCACCTGTTTATTGGTCAAATATGTACACGTGGGAGTGGGTTATAACTTTCTCTAAGACCCTTCTTAATATTTGTCTTAGAATCAAATGTCAGTGTGATAGACATGAAAAATAATTATAAATATGAGAATTTTTACTTGATAATTTAAATTTATTGCATGTGTATCATATACAATTTAGAAAAGACAGGAATATATATTCTACATTTGTCTCTCTGCTATAGTTTCACACACATGAAATTCCTATTTTTATAACTTTGAAATCATAACTATTATTATATAAGATATATTCCAAATATTTGCCATGTAATTAAGCATTATCAAAGAATAGGTTTCATGAAGATGGAGTAAACTTTCATTCGTTGTATACAACTGACAAATATTGTCAGAAAGGCAGCATTCAGGGGAGACCTTCAAGACAGCGGAGGAGTAAGACATGGAGATCACTTTCCCCCCACAAATATATCAGAAATACATCTACATGTGGAAAAACTCCTACAGAACACCTACTGAACGTTGACAGAAGACCTCAGACTTCCCAAAAAGGGAACAGACGCCTGAAGGCGACCTACATGCAGAGACAGGGCCAATCCAAAGCTGAACCCCAGGAGCTGTGTGAAGAAAGAAGAGAAAGGGAAATTTCTCTCAGCAGCCTCAGGAGCAGCAGATTAAATCTCCAAAATCAACTTGATGTACCCTGCATCTGTGGCAAGCCTGAAAAGATGACGAATCATCCCAAAATTGAGGCAGTGGACTTTGGGAGCAACTGTAGACTTAGGGTTTTCTGTATGCAACTGACTGGTTTTGGTTTTATTTTTATCTTAGTTTAATTTTTAGTATTATCATTGGTAGATTTGTTTATTGATTCGTTTGCTCTCTTCCTTTTTTTAAATATATAGATATATATACTTTATTCTTTTTCTCTTTTTGTGAGTATGTGTATGCTTCTTTGTGTGATTTTGTCAGTATAGCTTTGCTTTTACCATTTGTATTGGGGTTCTATCTGCCCTTTTTTTTTTTTGTATAGTTTTTAGAGCTTGTTATCATTGGTGGGTTTGTTTCCTGGATTGGCTTCTCTCTTATATCTTTCTTTCTTTTTTTAAAATTAATTTGCAATTTTTTATTTTTAATAATATTTTTAATTTTAATAATATTATTTCTTTTTATTTTCTTTCTTTCTTTCTTTCTTTCTTTCTTTCTTTCTTTCTTTCTTTCTTTCTTCCTTTCTTTCTTTCTTTCTTTCTTTCTCCCTTTTCTTCTGAGCCATGTGACTCACAGGGTCATGGTGCTCCGGCCGGGTGTCAGACCTGTGCCTCTGAGGTGGGAGAGCCAAGTTCAGGACATTGGTCCACCAGAGACCTCCTAGCTCCACTCAACAACCAGCAAGATAGAGTGTTGGACACTCTATGCCAAAAAACTAGAAAAACAGGAACACAACCCCACCCATTAGCAGAGAGGCTGCTTAAAATCATAATAAGTTCACAGACACCCCAAAACACACCATCAGACACGGACCTGCCCACCAGAAAGACAAGATCCAGGCTCATTAACCAGGACACAGGCACTGTCCCCTCCACTAGGAAGCCTACAGAACCCACTGAACCAACCTTAGCCACTGGAGGCAGACACAAAAAACAATGGGAACTACAAACCTGCAGCCTGTGAAAAGGAGACCCCAAACAGAGTAAGTTAAGCAAAATGATAAGACACAGAAACACACAGTAGATGAAGGAGCAAGGTAAAAACCCACCACACCAAACAAATGAAGAGAAAATAGGGAGTCTACCCGAAAAAGAATTCAGAGTAAAGATACTAAAGTTGATCCAAAATATTGGAAATAGAATGGAGAACATACAATAAACCTTTAACAAGGACCTAGAAGAACTACAGAACAAACAAACAATGATGAACAACACAATAAATGAAATTAAAAATTCTCTAGAAGGAATCAATAGCAGAATTAATGGAGGCAGAAAAATGGATAAGTGACCTGAAACATAAAATAGTGGAAATAACTACTTCAGAGCAGAATAAAGAGAAAAGAATGAAAAGAATTGAGGACCCTCTTACAGACCTCTGGGAAAACATTAAGGGCACCAACATTCAAATTATAGGGGTCCCAAAGAAGAAGAAAAAAAGAAAGTGACTGAGAAAATATATGAAGAGATTATAGCTGAAAACTTCCCTAATATGAGAAAGGAAATAGTCAATCAAGTCCAGGAAGCACAGAGTCCCATACAGCATAAATCCAAGGAGAAACATGCAAAGAAACGTATTAATCAAACGACCAAAATTGAATACAAAGAAAAAATATTAAACGCTGCAAGGGAAAATCAAAAACTAATATACAAGGGAATCCCCATAAGGTTAAGAGCTGATCTTTCAGCAGAAACTCTGCAAGCCAGAAGGAAGAGAATTCATCACCACCAAACCAGCTTTACAACAAATGCTATAGGAAATTCTCTAGGCAGGAAGCACCATAGAAGGAAAAGACCTACAATCACAAACCCAAAACAATGAAGAAAATGGTAATAGGAACATACATATAGATAACAACCTTAAATGTAAATGGATTAAATGCTCCAACCAAAAGATATAGACTGGCTGAATGCATACAAAAACAAGACCCATATTTATGCTGTCTACAAGAGGACCACTGCAGACCTAGGGACACATACAGACTGAAAGAGAGGGGATGGAAAAAGATATTCCATGCAAATGGAAATCAAAAGAAAGCTGGAGTAGCAATTCTCATATCAGACAAAATAGACTTTAAAATAATGACTATTACAAGCGACAAAGAAGAACACTACATAATGATCAAGGGATCAATCAAAGAAAAAGATACAACAATTGTAAGTATTTATGCACCCAACATAGGAGCACCTCAGTACATAAGGCAAATGCTAAGAGCCATAAAAGAGGAAATCAACAGTAACACAATCATAGTAGGGGACTTTAACACCCCACTTTCACCATCACCAATGGACAGATCATCAAAAGAGAAAAGAAATAAGGAAACACAAGCATTAAATGATACATTAAACAAGATGCCCTTAATTTATATTTATAGGACATTCCATCCAAAAACAACAGAATACACTTCCTTCTCAAGTGCTCATGGAACATTCTCCAGGATCATACCTTGGGTCACAAATCAAGCCTTGGTAAATTTAAGAAAATTGAAATTGTATCAAGTGTCTTTTCTGACCATAATACTATGAGACTAGATATCAATAACAGGAAAAAATCTCTAAAAATACAAACACATGAAGACTAAACAATACACTACTTAATAACCAAGAGATCACTGAAGAAATCAAAGAGGGAATCATAAAATACCTAGAAACAAATGACAATGAAAATACGACAACCCAAAACCTATGGGATGCGTCAAAAGAAGTTCTAAGATGGAAGGTTATAGCAATACAATCCTACCTCAAGAAACAAGAAACATCTCAAATAAACAACCTAACCTTATACCTAAAGCAATTAGAGAAAGAAGAACAAAAAAATCCCAAAGTTAGCAGAAGGAAAGAAATCATAAGGATCATATCAGAAATAAATGAAAAGAAAGGAAGGAAACAATAGTAAAGATCAATAGAACCTAAAGCTGGTTCTTTGAGAAGATAAACAAAATTGATAAATCATTAGCCAGACTCATCAAAAGAAAAAGAGAGAATATGCAAATCAATAGAATTAGAAATGAAAAAGGGGAAGGAACAACTGACACTGCAGAAATACAAAAGATCATGAGACATTACTACAAGCAACTATATACCAATAAAATGGACAACCTGGAAGAAATGGACAAATTCTTAGAAAAGCACAATGTTCCAAGACTGAACCAGGAAAAATACAAAATATAAACAGACAAACCACCAGTACTGAAATTGAGACTGCGATTAAAACTCTTCCAACAAACAACAGTCCAGGACCAGATGGCTTCACAGGTGAATTCTATCAAACACTTAGAGAAGAGCTAACACCTTTTCTTCTTAAACTCTTCCAAAATATAGCAGAGGGAGGAAAACTCCCAAACTCATTCTTTGAGGTCACCATCACCCTGATTTTAAAACCAAACAAAGATGTCACAAAGAAAGAAAACTACAGGCCAATATCACTGATGAACATAGATGCAAAAATCCTCAATAAAATACTAGCAAACAGAATCCAACAGCACATTAAGAGTATCATACACATAATCAAGTGGGGCTTATCCCTAGGATGCAAGGAGTCTTCAATATACACAAATCAATCCATGTGATAAACCATATTAACAAATTTAAGGAGAAAAACCATATGACCATCTCAATAGATGCAGAAAAAGCTTTTGACAAAATTCAACACCCATTTATGATAAAAACCCTCCAGAAAGTAAGCAGAGAGGAAATTTACCTCAACATAATAAAGGCCATATATGACAAAACACTCAGCCAACTTTGCTCTCAATGTTGAAAGACTGAAACTATTTCCTCTAAGGTCAGGAACAAGACAAGGTTGCCCACTCTCACCAGTATTATTCAACATACTTTTGACAGTTTTAGCCACAGCAATCATAGAAGAAAAGGAAATGAAATGAATCCAAATCAGAAAAGAAGAAGTAAAGCTGTCGCTCTTTGCAGATGACATGATACTATACATACAGAATCCTAACGATACCACCAAAAAACTACTAGAGCTAATCAATGAATTTGGTCAAGTTGCAGATACAAAATTAATGCACAGAAATCTCTTGTATTCCTATACACTAATGATGAAAAATCTCAAACAGAAATTAAGGAAACAATCTCATTTACCATTGCAACTAAAAGAATAAAATACCTAGGAATAAACCTACCTAGGGAAGTAAAAGATTTGTATGCAGAAAACTGTAAGACACTGATGAAAGAAATTAAAAATGATACAAACAGATGGAGAAATAGACCATGTTCTTGGATTGGAAGAATCAACATTCTGAAAATGACTATTCTGCCCAAAGCAATCTACAGATTCAGTGCAATCCCTATCAAGCTTCCAATGGCGTTTTCTACAGAACTAGAACAAAAAATTTCACCATTTGTATGGAAACACAAAAGACCCTGAATAGCCAAAGCGACCTTGAGAAATAAAAATGGAGCTGGAAGAATTAGGCTCCCGGACTTCAAACTATACTACAAAGCTACAGTATTCATGAGAGTATGGTACTGGCACAAAAACAGAAATATAGATCGATGGAACAGGATAGAAAGACCAGAGATAAACCCATGCACATATGGTCACCTTATTTTTGATAAAGGAGGCAGAATATACAATGGAGAAAAGATAGCCTCTTCAATTAGTGGTACTGGGAAAACTGGACAGCTGCATGTAAAAGAATGAAATGAGAACACTCCCTAACACCATACACAAAAATAAACTCAAAATGGATTAAAGACCTAAATGTAAGGCCAGGCACTATAAAACTCTTAGAGGAAAACAGAGGCAGAACACTCCATTACATAAATCACAGCAAGCTCCTATTTTACCCACCTCCTAGAGAAATGGAGATAAAAATAAAAATAAACAAATGGGACCTAATGAAATTTAAAAGCTTTTGCACAGCAAAGGAAACCATAAACAAGACAAAAAGATAACATTCAGAATGGGAGAAAATATTTTCAAATGAACCTACTGACAAAAGATTAATCTCAAAAATTTACAAGCAGCTTATGCAGCTCAATATCAAAAAAACAAACAACCCAGTCCAAAAATGGGCAGAAGATCTAAATAGACATTTCTCCAAAGAAGATATACAGATTACCAACAAACACATGAAAGAATGCTCTACATCACTAATCATTAGAGAAATGCAAATCAAAACTACAAGGAGGTATCACCTCACACCTATCAGAATGGCCACCTTTAAAAAAAATATAAGCAAGAAATGCTGTAGAGGGTGTGGAGAAAAGGGAACCCTCTTGCAGTGTTGGTGGGAATGTAAATTGATACAGCCACTATGGAGAACTGTATGCAGGCTCCTTAAAAATCTAAAAATAGAACTACCATATGACTCAGCAATCCCACTACTGGGCATATACCCTGAGAAAACCATAATTCAAAAAGAGTCATGTACCACAATGTTCATTGCAGCTCTATTTACAATAGCCAAGACATGGAACCAACCTAAGTGTCCACTGACAGATGAATGGGGAAAGTAGATGTGTCAGATATATACAATGGAATATTACTCAGCCATAAAAGGAAACGAAACTGAGTTATTTGTAGTGAGGTGGATGGACCTAGAATCTGTCAAACAGGGAAGTAGGTCAGAAAGAGAAAAATTAATACTGTATGATAACACATATATATGGAATCTAAAAAAAAAAATGGTTCTAAAGAACCTAGGTGTAGGACAGGAATAAAGATGCAGACTTAGTGAATGGACCTGAGGACACGGTGAGGGGGAAGGGTAAGCTGGGATGAAGTGAGAGAGTGGCATGTACTTACATATACTAGCCAATGTAAAATAGATAGCTAGTGGGAAGCAGCTGCATAGCACAGGGAGATCAACTCAGTGCTCTGTGACCACCTAGAGGGGTGGGATAGGGAGGGTGGGAGGCAGACGCAAGAGGGAGGAGATATGGGGATATATGTATTTGTATAGCTGATTCACTTTGTTATACAGCGGAAACTAACACCCAATTGTAAAGCAATTATACTCCAATAAAGGTGTTTAAAAAAAAAAAGAAAGGTAGAATTCAGATTCGTCTATTATATTTAAATGTCTTTATCTTAAGATTGATTCCTAGAAACACTGTCTAATCAGAGGCACCGGGAATTTAAAATTTTATAGATTTTGACAAATTGACCAATGAAATTTTGGTAAAGGATCTAACTCAGATATCAGCAACATAACATACTGAGCATTTACTAAGCATATTCATCTCACAGTATTATTCTTCTATAGCAATATTTTTTAGTATAATACATGTATAATAGTATTGGACAATAAAGACTCAGTATTAAAAATATAAAGATGATCAGATTCACAGTAAAACAAATATTGAATAAACATAGCCTAAATTATTTGCAGTAAATTGTGTCAAAGAGATGATGGCAAAACTCTCAATTCAGAGTTATTAATGGTATAATGAGTTGTAGGGGTCCCTGGAGTCAATGTTAGAATGATGACTTGGAAAATTGCACTGGAAATAAATGAAACTGTATCCTGCTTGACTTCAATACTAGATAAAAGAGATCTTTATCTCCTATAATAGAAAGAGAGACAGGGCAGTGGCCCCAGCATAACCCCATCGGATTGTTGTAATTCCATATCCAGAAGACAAATAACGGACACATCCTACCTGTCTTGACCCTCCATCTATATCAAAAAGCCATGTTCAAGTTATCAGTACCTATGACAAAAGACAGGTGTGCATGGATATTAAATTTCAGTGATTAGCAGACAACCAAGAATCATCAAAACTTTGAAGAAAGTCTAACAATTTTAAAGAGAAGCATCAAATTAACAAAAGAAATAACATAGGGAGGGGCAAGTTTAATAGAAAAAAAGTGCATAGAACTGAATTAATAATGTAAAAGTTCAAGGCCAGTGTTATGCTAGAATGCCAAATGCAGTTTACACTAGAATGTATGCACCTCACCAGAATGCAAGTTCTGTAAAAGCAATTAATTTTCCTGTTTTTCTCATTGATATATTCCTAGCTGACACTCAGTAAATTCTCAATAAATACTTATTGAAGTAGTACAAATCAAAGAGATGGAATGGAGAAAGATAAATTTTTTTTGAATTTTATTTAATTTATTATTTTATACAGCAGGTTCTTATTAGTTATGAGAATGTTTCTTTTAAAGACAAAAATTTCCAACATCTTTCTCCATATATTACAGGAAGGAAAAATATCTTCATGAGTCACAGAAAGAGATTCTCAGGGCCAAAACATCAAATCTTCTGAGGAATATTAATAAATTTAATGAATACAAGACTTTTGAATATTCCAATGAACAAGGACTATTAGGTATATATTTGTACCCCCAAAATACATTTTTTCAACTACTCGTGGCTCATTCCCACTCTTTCACTGTTTAGTAAAACCAGCAAATGTCACAACATGAGTCACACATTACATATTTTTTGACTAAAATGCAGTTGATTTAGAAATTAACAATGAAAAGAGAGCTCAACAAATCCATCCACTTAGAAATTTAAATGTCAACAAACATTACTACCTTTATTAAAGGGGAAAGCAAAACAGTGACTGGCGACTACGTAAAATAAAGTAAAAACAGTGTGTATCAACACCTGTGTAATGTGTCTAAATCAGAACACCTAGAAAAATATTATGACTTCAATGTATGTGTTAGAATATAGATTTAAAATAAATTATGTAAATAACTAAGAATCTAGAATAAGAGCTAGAAGATATGGAGGGGCTATGTTAAGTGGGATATTCATTCATCCAGTCATTGACGTATAATATATGCCAGCCACTAAAAAATAGTGGCTAAAAAAATGCAATGGCTACCAAAAACAGATACTCTTTCTGACTTCATTCAGCCTAGATTCTATTAAAGAAGACAAACACCGAAGAAGCAGACAATAATTATATAAACAAAAGCGTAGATAGGTGTCACAAAGAAGAATATTTGATGGGAGAGTTTTACTTTGTTGAGGAATTCGGAGAACATTTTCCTTAGGAAGTTTGGACCAGTCTGAGATCTGAAGGATGAGTAGGTGTTAACTAGGCGAAGTTGATGGGGTAGGCGTGCTGAAAGACAGGAGCCAGTCCAAAGGCACTGCAGTCCAAAGGGACATGGCACAATGCAGGAACTAAAGGAAGACCTGTGTGTCTAGAAAACAGCATGACATAAGGAGAAGCTTTAACAAAGTTAGTGACAAGTTCATATAAGGTCTTTAGTCCATGTTTGTGACATTGTTCTTCATGTTAAAAGCAATGTGAAACCGTAGAAATGGTTTAAGCTGAGGAAGAGATGTGCTGTGGTCAGACTGCATTTTGAAAAAAGCCTTCTTGCTACACGTGGTAAATTGATTGAAGGATGGTGTTAGTCAGAGTGAACACAGAGACACGAGTTAAGAAACTGCAGTAATCCATGTGAGAAAACATAGGCAATTTTCTAGAATGACAATGAGGGAGGTAAAGCAATGTAGCCAACACTGAGGAATATTTGAGTGTTAAGATCAATGAAAGCACAAAGCAATAAAATAAAAATCAATGCAACCAACACATTTGATCAAACACTCAAAATAATTAGAAATCAGAGATATGCACATTGAAATAATGAGAAACCACTTTTCACATATAAGATTCGCAGAAATTAAATGTTTAATGATATCAACTATTGGCAAGTGTGTGACACTCTGAGAATACAAATCAATACAGCTACTCTTCAAGAGTGATTTGACAGAGTCAGTTAAAATTTAAAATGTTTATATTCTTATACTCAGCAATTCTACACCATAGTCTACCTGAGGTATATGATTGTGCATATGTCAGGGAGTCATGTATAGTATGTACATTGAAGTATTATTTGATGAGAGCAAAAAATTGAAAATAGTTTAAAGGTCCATTAAAAGGAGATTGGCTGAAAAAGAGATGATAGACACACATAAATGTGATTAAGATCGAGAAATATTTTTACCAGATAAAGACCAAGTTGGGAACTATAAAACGAGTCACAAGATACACTGGGTGTTGTAGAATAAGCATAGGACTGAGAGTAACCATGCTGGGTTCTAATCCATTCTCTCTCTCTCTCTCTCTTTCTCTCTCTCTCTCTTTTTAACTCAATATTCTTTACGTCTCCTTAGCTGTAATTTCTAATTAATTCTCAATATTTTTCTTATTAGATTTTAACCTCCAAATGCCAAAGAGTCTGTGTCTTTATCACAGCTGCATCTTCAACATCTACACCTGTACCAGGCATATTATATATAGTCAATACATGTTCATTATTAAATATATATGAATATTTACATAAATAAATGAACAAATCTATGAATGAATAATGTCACTTTTGCTGTTAACTCAGGCATACAAATAGTCTCATTTCTCCTAAGATCCCATGTATAATATTAAATACTAAGATTTCTTAGTGCTTTTTCTACTTTAAAATTTTATGATTCCAAGATGTTGCATAAGTTGTCTCAAAATCTTTCATCAGTTCTTTATATCATAACATGTTTTAATTCTTTTATATTTCTACACACCACAAACTCTTAATAGAGTTTGCTATATTTAAATTATGTGTACTAATCTCATATATGCTTAAACAATAAAAACTCAGATGTTTCTATATCACCTCCTTGGGATAATATTAGAACACTCTCTAACACCATATAAACTAAAAATAAACACCTAAATGTAAAACCAGATACTATAAAACTCCTAGAGGAAAACAAATATAGGTAGTACGCTATTTGACATAAATCACAGCAATATTTTTTGGATCCATCTCCTAAAGTAAAAGAAATAAAAGCAAAAATAAACAAATGGGACCTAATCAAACTTAAAAGATTTTGCACAACAAAGGAAACCATCAGCAAAATGAAAAGACAACCTGCTGAATGGGACAATATATTTGCAAAAGATATGAGCAATAAGGCATTAATAACCAACATATAAAAACAGCTCATACAACTCAATGTCAAAAAAACAAACAACCTGATTTAAAAAAATAGGCAGAAGAACTGAATAGTAATTTTCCCAAAGAGGAAATAGAGGTGGCCAACAGGAACATGAAAAGATGCTCAACATCACTAATCATCAGGAAAATGCAAATCAAAACCAAAATGAGTTATAACCTCACACCTGTCAGAATGACCATCATCAAGAAGAACACAAATAACAAATGTTGTTGAGGGTGTGGAGAAAAGGGAACCTTGGGGCACTGTGGCGGGAATGTAAACTAGTGCAGCCACTGTGGAAAACAGTATGGTGGTTTCTCAAAAAACTAAAAATAAAACTACCATATGACCCAGCAATTCCACTCCTGGGTATATATTTGAAAGAAACAAAAACACTAATTTGAAAGTTACATGCAACTCAATGTTTAAAGCAGCACTATTCACAATTGCCAAGGCATGAAAGCAACCTAAGTGTCCATCAACAGATGATTGGATAAAGAAGATGTGGTGTGTATTATGTATATATGTATATAAATACACACTATATATATAGTGGAATACTACTCAGCCATAAAAAAGAATGAAATTTTGCCATTTGCAACAACGTGGATGGACTTGGACAGTATTATGCTAAGTGAAATAAGTCAGACAGAGAAAGACAAATATTGTATGATATCACTTGTGTGTGGAATCTAAAAACAATCAAGAAATCAGTGAATATAACAAAAAAGAAGCAGACTCATAGATAGAACAAATGAGTGGTTACCAGTGGGGGGGGAGGGGCAATATAGGGGTGGAGGAGTGGGAGATACAAACTATTGGGTATAAGATAGGCTCAAGGATGTATTGTACAACATGGGGAATATAGTCAATATTTTGTAATAACTGTAAATGGAAAGTAGCCTTTAAAATTTTTATGAAAATTTTTAAAGTGTTTTAAATAAAAATACATTGTCTAATACAGTCACAGGCAAAAAAAACTCATAAGATTTTTAATAAAAATGGGCAGTGGAACATATTGTAGTGCAACTCAGAAAGATCTGAGAGTATCTGAGTCAGGATACTTTATAAAATCGACAACTGTGGTAAATGTGAATTGAGTAGATGTTTAGGTACTTTAGTTTCTCTGTTCCTTTGGGCTAATAGTACCATAAAATTAAATTGGCGAGATTTTCCCCCAAATCTATTTTATATCATAGGAATGGCAAAACTCATGTTTTCTTGTCCTAGATTGCAATCCTATAACCCTGTAACCCTATGACATCACCACAGCCCTTCATACATGATGTGGCTGAGTAGAAGCACAACAAACCAATTAGGTAGTATTTTTCAGCTACATGGCTTATTGGCACAGTCAATCTCATTTTGCACTTCATTACATAGAGACAGACTGGAGCCGGAGGGGAACACTAATTAATGTAAACTTGTTATCTGAGTCACAAACTCTGAAAACCTATTGGTTTATCCCTTTCTCTACATAATCAGCAAATAATCATTCTGAAAATATAGTTTTCCTATCACATTACACTATCATGACATTTCAAATCTCTCCAACCTTTTCTTTGAAATATTTAAATGTTTACTCCCTGATATACTTGCTCATGACACATACATATACACTCAAACAATTACGTGCAGCACGTAATAAAAGTGCACAATCACTGGAAATGGAAATTAAGTAAATGAAAATCTTTAACGTCTGACAAATGTTTGTGATAAGTTATAATATTTAAAATATATTCACTTTATCTCTTTATGATATATCTCCACCCCCGTATCAGAAGGATTTTTACATCCCTACCCCATTTTACTTCCAGATTGGTGATATGACTTACTTTGTTTAATGGAATGTGAATGGATGTGAAATATTCAATTTTCAAATAGAATACTTAATAGCTACTTAGTAGTGTACCTCCTTCCCTTTTCCCTCTATCGTTTCTCCATCCTCAAACCTAGAGAGGAAAAGAAGTAAAGCAGAGCCTGCAACCAAAATGTACAGTGGGCAAGAAACAAAATCAAAAAGTTGCAGTTATAAAATACTGAAATTTTGGTGGGTTTTGTTATACGGCTTTGCGTCACAGCAGCTAACTAATACAGTGTTTAAATGTGACACACTATAATTCCCATTAGGAAATCAGTAAATATTTTAATGAAAATAAAGCATAATTAAAGAAAATTAAACATAATTTGTTTAAAATCTAAGCATGTATTAATTTCTAGTAGAACTAGGGAAAGAATCCTCTAACATTGATTTAATGGGTTTTTTTTTCTGTAATGTTGAGGAAGGCTAGTATTAGGTTTTCAATCAAAATATTAGTTATATTTGCCAAATAATTACTGATTATTTACCATTTTTTTCCATAAATGATCTCCTACATTGGAGATAATTTTTTTTCTATGGATAGGTTACAATTTGGTTATTTTTTTCTTTAAATGAGCAATTCCACCTCTGCAAGGGATTGGCCATGAGTTTTCTGAGATCTTAAAAATATATTTAGTTTAAGCCTAATTTAAGGAAAAAATATAAAGTTTGATTTTTGAACTGCAATATTTAGAAAGTTTGAAATTCAATTTAGAATGTAAAAATATGAATTTTTTTAAAACATCAATTAGTGTTAAAGTAAGAATAATGACATATATCATGATTTCACTAGAAGCAAGGCCCAACATTTAAAATATTCTTTTCCAAATTTCATCAGCTTCACATTATTTTTGCCAGTGTTTTGAGAATCTCATCAATTCTATGAGATCTTTAAGGTACATTTAAGAGTAAGATAAGAAATGTTATAGCTGTCAAATTAATCCCATGTCTTCCTGCAGAACCTATTCATATGTAAGTAAATTTCTCCTAAGCCTAATACCCTATCACTAATTCTAGGATATAAAAACATCTGATGTGTTACCTGTGAGCCAGTTTTCAAAACCACAAGGTTCTCTTTTCAACTTTCTTTTTCTCTTCATATTAGTGAATTTTTAGGTAAATCATTAAAGATCTATCCTTATTGTTAGATTAGATATGAATAGAATTAGAATAAATATATGGCTACTCAAAATTTCTACTCCTATGAATGAATAAGTACATAAATTCTATCTGACACTTACTGAACATCTACTAAATGTAAAGTGTTTTGCTCCAGATTGTATAATTTTTTCTAGTTTTTAGTTTACCAAACATCCAACACAGAAGAAATTATTATCCCTTTCTTGAAGATAAAGAACCAGTTTTATAAATGTCATGGTATTTCCCAAGACTGAACACCTGGTAGAGAACAATAGCAACACAAGAAACTAGGTTTATGTGATTCTAAATGCTTTGATTTTTCCCTAATATTTTTTATTGTGAGGGTTGTAGATTATATTATTTGTTTATAATTATTTGTTCTCTCCATATCTTTGCCATTTTTACTTGCCCTATTAATTTTGAGCTTTATCATGTGACATTTTTGCTTCTAGGATCTGTCATATGTAAGTAAAAATATATGATTGGATGGTTTATCTGGAAACTCTTTTCCTCCAGACCTTTCTTATGAGAAGAGTAGCCTATAACAGAAGATATCCAATTAGCCTATGTTCCAGAATGAGAAGACCTGTGGAGTTATAAGAGCCCACATGAGCTCATCAGAGCCCTGCAGACCCCAGCTGAGCCAGGAGAACCATGGCTGACCCACAACTCTCATGTAACGCAAATTAGAAATAATATGTTTTTGTAACCAGTTGAGATTTTAAGCTGGGTTATTATACAAATAACCTAGCAGAATTTAACTAATACATTAATTGGAATCTAAAAGTAGAGGCTAACATAAAATAAAAAGTATATAGTGTTGGCTTTAAGGCTGGGTGGCAGGTTACAAGTAAACCATTATAGGAGGATGAAAAATATTACCCCAAACTTGCAGTGATGAAATATTTGATACAGCTGTCATTATTGATAAACTGGTAGGAAGATAAAATGTATCTAAAGAAACTGTGGCTGTAGATCATGAATTGTGGGTCATTAGGTACGTTCGGTTACATGAAATGTTTAGAAAATAATTGGTCTTTTCGTAATTAGAGATGAAAGAGAAAAGAAAGGAACCAGAAATTCCATGGGTTTCAGTGTTGAAAGAGTCAATTTTTCTTATCCTCATTTTGTAAAAGATTCTCAGATTAACACCCAGATGCTGGGCAAAGACCAGATTAAGGTCTGTTTGCGTGAAGTTGGCCCCCAATAAATCCTGTCAGACAAAATGACTTGGAAAAAGAGATCAAGTGTATGATTGTGTGGAAGTCTGGTAAGCTCAAAGTACCCTTTATTAATTCTAGCAAGAAAAGAATTGTTGATGTTGCTTTTGGTATGCAAAAATGACTGGAATAAAGTAGTTCTTTTTTTTTTTTTTTTTTTTTTTTTTTTGCGGTTCGCGGGCCTCTCACTGTTGTGGCTTCTCCCGTTGCGGAGCACAGGCTCCGGACGCGCAGGCTCAGCGGCCATGGCTCACGGGCCCAGCCGCTCCGCGGCACGTGGGATCCTCCCGGACCTGGACACGAATCCGCGTCCCCTCCATTGGCAGGCGGACTCTCAACCACTGCGCCACCAGGGAAGCCCCTAGTTCATTTTTTTTAAGGAAGCTCTATAATATTTGGGGGAAGGAAAGTCCCTTGTTACAGGAGTAAAGAGACATTACAACATTTGCCTGAATTGCTTCAAAAGTGATTAGAACCAGTGACTATTCCACCCTCCCCTTCCTTTCCTTTTCTGAATGGAGGGGTTCACAGGGAGTGTCACTCCTTTTTCACTCCATGTTTTGGTATATTCGGTATTTTTAGCTCATGTATCTCTGGATGACTTGTAGTTTTCGTATGGAGATTCCATGATCAAAAGGAACTCAAAACTCACTTTAGGTAGATCATGAGATCTTGTAATTTGAGTCAGATATGTCGCTGAACTTCCTGGGTGGCTTGGGGAAGATATTGAGTGTATTCCGCTCATAGGAGGGAAGCAAATATTTGTAATAAAAAAGAAGGCAGTAGTAGTAGATTATGTCATTTGTTAACAATGATCTATTTGTTCTTCCCCCTTCCCATGCTGTCTGGTAAGTGCAGTGTATTTCCCCCACCATGAGAACAGAGTGGTTGGGGACCAAAATGGGAAGCCATGTACAGCCAAGCTAACCCCAGACTGATTCCAGACGAGCCCATGAGAAGTGATAGGAACGCAGTAAGTTTACAGCAACCATGTAGCACTCATATTACACGGTAAGAAGTAAACAGATGTTCTTGTAAGAGATTGAAATTTGGAGGTTGTTTTGGCCATAAGGTAAGTCTTATTCACAAATTCTCTCTCAAGCCCCTACCCATTTCACTAGACTCTGGCATTTTTTCTCTTCCTTTTTCAGACCCTGTAAATTTGTTTTTCCCCTTACTTGAATACACTGCCCATATCCTTTCCTCACAGGCACTTGTGTAAAGAGTCTTCACCTCCCAGTTTTCTTAGGAATGTTCTTCCCAATCTTTCAAATTAGACATCACCTGTTATATGCCATCATAGCACTTTACTTTTTCTTGAAACTAAAGACATTTTTATCTGTATATTTTTGGTTATATATCTATTTGAAAAATATTGATCTCTCCAACTAGACTGCAAGTTCCATGAGGGCAGGAACGGTGTCAATTTCTTTCTCTGCTACATAACGAGAATCTGAAACAGTGCTTGACACCTAGAACAAGTTCAACAAATATGTGTTGTCTAAATTAGCGTACCAAATCGCGATACTAATGAATTTAAGCCAGAAAATCTGTATAACTACCTATGCCTGCATATTTTTCTTGAGGATTTTACTAATTTGTGCCCGTTCATTGTGTGAGCTTGAAATTAGAAAAGTGGTGTATTGATAATTTCCCTCAAATTCTTCTCCCACTCAGTGTTGTGTATCTCTTTGCTATGAAACATGATTTTGTCTTTATATACACACAATCTCTTGGTTCCTGATGCTTAAATTACTCTGCATAAAGCCTTTGGGACACTACAATGAGCAGTGAGATGTGATATAAATAAATCTTCTTGTGGAATTCTGTTCTGTGAGAAATATTATTAGGAGGTTTGCAGGGAAAGATTTAAATTAAATTTTACTCTCAAATGATTATTTCCTTTTTAAAATCAGACTTTTCTATTAAAAGCACACTTGAAATGTTCATTTTAGTTTATTTTGTGGTAAAGTAATGGCCCAGGGCATTTTCTAAATAAAAGTAAAATGTCTACCGTGATTTTTATTCTGAAGAACATACTCCAGATATTCACAAAATGTTCTCTCCTCCTCTTTTACTGTGACACACCACAACTAAATTGTTTATCCATTATGAGCTTCAATTTTCTCCTTGGCAAAATGGTGTTGAGAGGTTTAAACACAAGCTTAGATATCAGAGAGCCATAAGTTTATTTACTGATTTCATTGCAGGTCATCTTTCTTTAGTTATTTTATCTTAAGAAAATATAATGAAAAATTTCATGCATTGTTTTTAATATTAAAATTTTACCAATATACAGAGAATGCAATCTTTGCTAATACATGGTTTACTTTTTTTTTTTTTTTTTGCGGCACGCAGGCCTCTCACCGCCGTGGCCCCTCCCGCTGCGGAGCACAGGCTCCGGACGAGCAGGCCCAGCGGCCATGGCCCATGGGCCCAGCCGCTCCGCGGCACTCGGGGTCCTCCCGGACCGGGGCACGAACCCTTGTCCCCTGCATCGGCAGGCAGACCCTCAACCACTGCGCCACTAGGAAAGCCCCTATACATGGTTTACTTTAAGTCAGTAGTTTTCCTCTATCATTTTCTAGGATCATTAGAATAACTAGGTAAGACCATTTAAATTGTGTCTAGAATCAGTACTCAATACACATTTTTCCCTCTCTTTTTCTACCAATCCAGGGTTATTTTACATAAAGGAAATTTACCATAAATACGTTTTATCTTTCAATTCCTTTTTTTCTTTAATAGCTGTTTCATTGCTTATTTTTGAAGGTCTTATAAAACATGATTTGGAACATTCTGTTTGTCACACAGGTTCAATTTAGGTAACTGATCTCTAGCTTCTCTGGAGCACTAAAATCAATCCCATACATCAATCCTCCCCTGCTTGCACACTGAAACATAAATTCCACAGAAGATCAAAGCATCACACATTTATCTTTGCAGACAATCAACATATCGATATGCCTAGAAGCAAAAGATAAATTTCCCCTGTGTTTGATCAATAGACTAATAACTACAAGAGCTAAGAATGAAGGTAAAGCTTTCTCTTCTACTTTCATATCCAGCCACATTATTTGACTTGATTTCACCTGAGTCAGAGAATTCTATCGCCTGACTATACACAACACAAAGAACGTATTTCCTTTCATTGATTCTCGATTTCCCCATCATTAATTTCACTGACTGGGTTGCAGGCTTTCAAATTAAAGAAAAGTAAAGCTCAAACAGTGAAGTTCTGTCTGTTTAGTATTACTGCATTTCTTTATTCCTTTTTTTGGGAGGGTCGGGAAAGTGGGCAGAGCTCTTACTGTTCAAGCATTTTTTCATGATACCCAAGAGAAGAGAAGGTAAAGGTAAAAACATGCATGATAGTGAAATCCTAGTGCCTAAAACAGTGCTTGAGGATTACAGAGTAAACAATAAATGTTGATGGATTACATAAACCATGATTCATGAACAAAATAATCAATACGCAAATGCTATGTATTCACCAGTCAGTAGAGAAACATTTACTGGTGGTCTACTTATATCAAGACTGTGAAATATGCTGCAGAGAACTGAATGAAAAGTCATGGTTCTGCCCTCAAAAACCTTATAACCAGCTGGAGACCTCATGTTCATTATTACAGTGTAGATACATTAGTGCAATAGAAAAAGAGAGAACAGAGCATCTTTTACCACCTGGAGCAGTTAGGGAGCTTCTCATTTATTTATTCTCATACCCTTCATTCTCTTTCATTCTTTTGTCATCTTCCCATTCATTATCATATCATACACATGGATGATACTAAAGCTAATTATCTTATTGGAGAGAGGAATTAAAACTTTTTAACGACTCTCACCTTCGATACAGATTTATAGAACTTGAACACATTTCTTATATTTATTGTAACTTAGTCCAGTCCTGATATGACTAAATAATTAAATTCTACTTGATTTTTACAGCTTGTGTGTTTATTGAGACATGTTTTTGGCATTTTAATACTATGCTCCTCATGCTTAGAATAATGTTTAGGTTTAATAAAAATGTATAAAAACTCAAAGTGTCTGTATGTACCTTATATTCCAGCAGAAGGGTATTAAAAAAAAACACATAAATTTCAAAATACAGTAATAAGTTTTATGAAAGGTATAAAACAAGGTGATGCCATGCAAAGGACTAGGTGGCTCATTTAAGTAGAGTCGACAAGGAAGGTCCTCAGGAAGTGACAATTGATAAGAGATGTTTTTGTTTTTTGCGGCACGCGGGCCTCTCACTGTTGTGGCCTCTCCCATTGCGGAGCACAGGCTCCGGATGCGCAGGCTCAACGGCCATGGCTCACGGGTCCAGCCGCTCCGCGGCATGTGGGATCTTCCTGGACCTGGGCACGAACCCCTGTTCCCTGCATCGGCAGGCGGACTCTCAACCACTGCGCCACCAGGGAAGCCCGATAAGAGATGGGAAAGAGCTACTTACTTGAAGGTCTTGAGATCGAGTAGTCCAAATTGAGAGAACAATTTATTTAACGGCTTTTAAAAATTAATAGACAGAAAATTCAATTAAATAGTGTCAGGAGACTAGTATGGAGAGCTCTCATGACCTGTGACCATAGCAGAGCCCAACAGGAAGATGAAAGACTCCTCTTCTTTCTGGGCAAGCACTCAGCCAGTGAGAAGCCATGGACTCTTCCCTTATGATAGCCCTCCCACCTTCCTTTTCCCCTTTACAAAAGTGTTCTTCTTCTCCTGCCATTGGGGGTGGGGCCTTGCATGTGGCCTGTGCAAATATGAGCAGATCAGTTTGGGATTTTGTAGGCTAGGATAATGAGTGTGAAATTTATTTTGAATTGTGTACAGTCTTTGGCACAATGATTCTCAACAAGGTGACAGTTTTGCTCCCTAGGGGACACTTGGCAATGTGAACACATTTTTGGTTGTCACAGATGGGGGGGGGGGCGGTGTGTGGAGATGTTACTGGCATTTAGTGAGTTGAAGGATGATGCTAAACATTGTACAATACACAGGACAGTTTCTCACTGCAAAGAACTACCCTGCCTAAAATGTTATAGTGTCCAGGTTAAAAAAACCTGTTTTAGGAGATTGGAAATAGTTAAGTATAAAGCAATATAATCTAACTTACATTTTAATTACTCTGGATGCTTTTTGGAAATTAAGTTATAGAGCAGAGAGTGTGGATCCCAAAAGACAACAGTAGACCTTTGTTGTAGACATAAGACACAATCCACATTTGTATTGATCATGTATCTTCTCTATGTAGTTTTATTTCCAAAAACATGATTTCCTTGGTATCATACATAAACTCATATAACAAGTCATACTTCTAACTATGTTCTGGTGCATTTGTAGTCTCTTCATCTCTTGCCTCAAAGCCTTTCAGCTTTAACAACTTTGACAATAGAGAAGACAAGGGGTGAATCTATCATAAACAGAATATTTAACATTTCAGTGAAATCTCATATCAATCTTACCCCCAGCCCCACATCCTATTTTTTATTTATTTTGATCTCTTCAGGGTCCTAACAAATAAAACATGGCATTTCTTCCTGTGATGATTTTTATCACTAGAAGGAAGGTGAAATGTGAAAGCTGAACAATCTCTGTTAACTATTATTTATATATTATTCCTACTTAAATATTATTCACAGAAGATCACTATATAATAGTGAGATTTTTTTCTTCTTCAGTTCTAGACAATTTGATTAAGTTGCTACACATTCATAGATCTTTCAGGGAAAAACAATATTTGAATTACAGCAAAAAAGAAGGGAAATAATTTTGATACTTCAGAAAACAATTCAGGCATCTAGGAATTGGGAATTTTGAACAATTTTCAAATCTGTCATGTGCTTTGGATCTAAAGCTAATGAAAACAATAGGGATCATTCCATTAGAAGACCTGTGGTCACCGTTGACCACTCATATTTTAAATATAGACTTTGTAGACAGCTGTTATTCAAATTTTACCTCTGCCACTTATAATTTTTGGGCAAAATACAGTCAAAACTCTCTGAGCCAGATATATTTTTATATCAATTGGGGACGATATCAGATCTTAAAAAACAAAACAATACATAAGACATATGGTTTATGCTGTTAATATAAAACCAATGAATTAGAAGGAATTCTGTTGTTCAGATTTCTATCTAAATTTTGTGGTCATTGTTGGATTTTCATATTTTAGTGAGGCAGGCCCATTCTATTTGGCTAACTCTTCATCGATACTAGAGACAAGAATTAATTTGAATGCTGCCTGTCTCCTTCTTCTTTTTTTTTTTTTTTTTTTTTTTGCGGTACATGGGCCTCTCACTGTTGTGGCCTCTCCCGTTGCGGAGCACAGGCTTCGGACGCACAGGCTCAGCAGCCATGGCTCACAGGCCCAGCCGCTCCGCAGCATGTGGGATCCTCCCGGACCAGGGCACAAACCCGCGTCCCCTGCATTGGCAGGCGGACTCTCAACCACTGTGCCACCAGGGAAGCCCTAGTACTTTAATTATAAAAGCCAGTCTGAGCTTCTTACAGTAACACAGTATTGATTCAGAGTTTGGAGGGTAGGCAACAGTCATTCCTAGGCAAAGTTTGCAATTAAGGAAACAGAAAAGAAGAAACAGAGTGATGAGTGACAAACTGTGACCCCAATACATGAATCTAACTGCAGCTAGGGTTACATATACCAACTTAGGAGTTCCATAGGTCTATACCACCATTCCTCTCTAGCCAAAAAACAGCCATCTAAATACTTCTCATTTTTGGTTCCACAAGTAAGGAATCTTGAAGTCACCACACTGTCCTAACAACAAGTAAAATGGTGAACAGAGTTAAAAATCAGTAAAGAGTTCACTTCCAAGAGCTTAACCAGTTTATCAAGGTGAATAATGAAGAATAATCCTCTCATGCTTCTAGCAGGGGGAGAGAAAAAGAAACCATTTTAAATACACCAGAGCATTCTATTCTTTTTTTTTTTTTTTTTTTTTTTTTTTTTTATTTATTTGGCTGCGTTGGGTCTTCGTTTCTGTGCGAGGGCTTTCTCTGGTTGCGGCGAGCAGGGGCCGCTCCTCATCGCGGTGCACGGGCCTCTCACTGTCGGGGCCTCTCCTGTTGCGGAGCACAGGCTCCAGATGCGCAGGCTCAGTAGTTGTGGCTCATGGGCCCAGTTGCTCCACGGCATGTGGGATCTTCCCAGACCAGGGCTCGAACCCGTGTCCCCTGCATTGGCAGGCAGATTCTCAGCCACTGCACCACCCGGGAAGCCTGAGCATTCTATTCTTAACGAGGCCTGCTTTTAGAGGAAACTAATTAAATAGAGCCTAATCTGCTGGGGTATTATCAGAGCCTAACTGACCTGGGAGAAGAGAAATACCCCACTCTAGCCCACTCCAGCCATCCTGTCCCACCAAATGGGGAGAAAAAGACTGAGAAACTCTTATGAAATTTATAATCCAGACAAATAAGTTCACTAAAAGACTGAGACCTACTGATATGACTATAGAATGCTACCTGTTTCCCCATATCTCACTGAAGGCCTATTTAGAGCAGTTCCTTTTACTCTGTACACTTTGTCCACTTATCAAGGAAAAATTATAAGGCCAACTAAAAGGCAAAATACACAATTTAACAAGAGAGAGCATGCATCAGATCAGACAAAGCAGGGATGTTGGAATTATCAAACCAGGAGTTTAAAACAACCATGATTTTTAGGCTAAGTGCTCTACGAGATAAACTAGACAACGTGCAAAGCCTGATGAACAATGTAAGCAGAGTGGTGGAAATCCTAAGAACCCAAAAAAAGAAATGTTAGAGATAAAAAACAATGTAACAAAAATGAAGAATGCTTTTGATACTTTGTAGCCCAGACACAGCTGAGGAAAGAATGTCTGAGCTAGAGAATCCTTGGACACCAAAAGGCAAGGAGCACAAAAGCCTGAAAAAACAGAACAGAATATCCAAGCACTGTAGGACAACTACAAAAGATAGCTGTAGTCACATAATTGGGAATAACAGAAGGAGAAAAGAGACAGAGAAGAGAAGAAATATTTGAAAAAATAATGACTAAGAATTTCCTCCAAATTAATGGCAGATATTAAAGCACAGATCCTGGAAACTCAGAGAACAAGCAGGATAAATGCCAACAGAACAAAAACAGCAAAAACAAAAAGACTACTCTTGGGTATATAATTTTCAAACTATAGAAGGTCAAATATAATGAAAAAAAATCGGAAAGAAACCAGAGGAGGAAAACAACTTTCACATAGAGGAACAAAGATAGGAATTATATCTGACTTTTTTCTCAGTAGCCATGCAAGGAAGGAAAATGTCAGTTAAACACGTAAAGTGTTAAAAGAAAAAAAAAAAACACTACCAAGAATTCTGTACTTTATGAAATTATCCTTCAGAAGTAAAGAAGAAATAAAGACTTTCTCAGACAAACAGATGGAGAGAGGGGAAGAAATGAATGCGAAAAGCAAAAGGTATAAAGGTATAAAAGCAGGGAACATGAAAGAACATACATAGTAAGGGGATTCATTCAGAATGAAGTGGTGGGTTGCAAGTAAAATGAGAAGATGAGGACTAACCCTTGCAAACTCTGGATTTCTTTATGTACAATAAGTAATTGTTTCATATGAAATGTAAAGTGAATGCTAACAACGCACTAACATTATTTTTAAAATCTTAATATTGCAGACATCTCAAAGCAACTAAAATGCAAGAGAGGTTGTTTCAAGACATTCATTTTTTTATCAAACACATCTTTCATACTTGGACTGCAAATTTCCCAGAGTCTAAATCAGAATAAATATAAAACATTGAACACTAGAAAATTTTAACTATCTCATTTAACAATGTAAACACAATACTTACAGAGCTTTGTGAAAGAAGGCAGTGTTCTCTTTTTAAATCTGCAACCAGATGTTAGATTACTGGTCTTTGTTTCAACCACAATGACACTGGAGAGGAAGAAATTAATTGCAATTTTGATGAATGGAAAGCCTGACAAAATAATAGTTTTTAGCAGATCATTGTTTTCACTCTTTAATTTCTATCCAGCAAAGTTTTATTTCAATGGTACATCATCATAATTGCCATTTTTATAAACATCAAACTGTGCAGGTGCATTTGCAAACTCGCCCTCTGTGGCAAATAAAATGTACTCAGAAAATGTAGAATAGATTATGAAATTGCAGAATTTCTTTGAGCATATGGTGATGTGCAGAATGTCTGTATTTAAGAAAACAGAAAAATAACTGGCCCTTCCAACTGGGTAGCTAGCCATAAGCAAAGAAACTCCTAGGGTTCAATATTTGATTTAATAATTCACTTCCACTGCATTTCACAGATTTTGGCTCTTTCTGCCATATGTGCTATGCTTTAACATTAGGTTTAGTGTGTTTATATCCTTCTAATCAACACGCAATTAGATATCAGCACTGAATTTGTCATTAGTGAACAAATAAAATATGGGTTAAAGACATGTTGGTTCACAAATGAAACATTTTGAGGGTACCTTGGGATGCCATGGCAACACTGGTATAATTAGTGGGACATGTTATTTCCCAAAACCCATTACTTAAAATTTGAGATTAAACATAAAATTAAGTTTCTTATTCTTCAAGCATATGCATTAGTTTATTTACTTCAGGTACTACTCAAGTACCTGTAGAAATGTATATTTCTATCATTAAGACTCAGTTTTTAGCTCTTTTTCATTAATTCATATATAAATTCCAAACCCCCATCTAAAGTCTAACATGCTTATAGTTGGTGTGATTTTCTATCTAGGAAAAAAAAAAACTAACAACAGATGCAAATAGCTTCAATTTTTAATAGATGTATCAGATTAGTGCATGATTCACACAAATTGGTATCATCTAGAACAATAGCTGAGAAAAAACTACAAATATAGTATTATTTTCTGGTGATCAGAAATATTTACTACCCAAAATACATTCTCATTTAGCTGTTTAATTGCTAAAATGTTACCATTATGAATTCATTCATCAATTAGTTCTTTCTTCAAAAAAGAACAGCTATGTCAACATTTACCCTTAAAGTTCTTTTTCATGGCTTTATACAATCTTAACTTTGGAAATATACTTGGTAGAATTTATTTAGTCAAACCAATTTTATTCATGAACCTCCTCTCCAACCTGTTCATCAGACTGAGATTCATTTTCTCTTTAAAAATACTCTATGGCTAAGAAGACACTTCCATTGTCAGACAGCTTTTTTTATTCTTCTAGCTAAAAAAGAAAAGATTAGAAAAACAGTTTCTAATTTTGGAAAAAAATTAGCTGAATTTTGCTGTCCTGATTGGCCTCCGGAGTTACATAACATAAATCTAATTTTTTACATGGTTACTTCTGAAATATTTGAAGACATATATCATGTTTCTATATAACCTTCCCTGTTCCAAACTAAATATTCTTACTTCTTCAATGATTCTTTGTATGACATAGTTTCTTGATGATCTAGCTAATGAACTCAATAGATAATGGTAACAAGTAAAACGTGAATATGTGGCAGGTACTCTTACAGGAGCTGGCTGTATGGTGATAACTAAACATAGATCCTGCATTCATGGTTTTTATAACTGAGTGAGGAGAGAGAAAAAAACAAGCAGTAACCAGATGAAGAAGTTTGACTGTTGATAAAATGCAATGAGGGAAACTCTGAGAGTGCTGTGAACAGAGAATTACAAGAACTTAACTAGCTTAAAATTAGCCAGGCATATGGAAATGGAGTGTAGTGAATGACAGATGCATGTTCCAGTGAGAGGGAACACAGACAAATGACAAATTGGAAGGATATATTGGTAACTTATATCACAGAAAAAGAAGCCAATCTCCTTAAGATATAAATACTTTTCAAACTCAAAGAGGTCTATATAGGATCCTAGCACAGAAGAAAGACATTAGTGGAAAAACTGATAGAATTTGAATATGGTGTGTAGTTGAGTAAAGTGTTAATTTGCTAGTTTCATTAGGTGTACTATGGTTATGTGTGAAATTCGCATTCGGGGAAATAGAGTGAAGACCCCATTGAGATATTACTCTGCATTTTTTTTGCAACTTTCCTGTGATACCAAATTAGTTCAAAATAAAAAGGTAAAAATTTTTAAAGGAAACAATTACCAAAATATTTCTCAAGGAAAGTACTTTGCAAATAAATGTAAACCAAAGGCCCTTCAACATGTGAAAAGATAATCCAAATTACTCGTAGTAGAAGAAATAGAAAATAAAACTTCAGTAAGATATTTTTCACCATGACAACAGTTTGACAAAAATTTTTAAATTATAACAGCAAATTCTTAGGTCAATCTCTGAAAAAGCAGTCACTATCTGACTTTGCTTGTTAAAGAGCAAAGTGGAAGAGCTTCAATATGGCAGGAGGAGTGAGACGCAGAGATCACCTTCCTCCCCACAAATACATCAGAAATACATCTACATGTGGAACAACTCCTACAGAATACCTACTGAACGCTGGCAGAAGACCTCAGACCTCCCAAAAGGCAAGAAACTCCCCACGTACCTGGGTAGGGCAAAAGACAAAAGAATAAACAGAGACAAAAGGATAGGGACGGGACTTGCACCAGTGGGAGGGAGCCGTGAAGGAGGAAAGGTTTCCACACACTAGAAGCCCCTTCACGGGCGAACACTGAGGGGGGAAGCTTCAGAGCCACAGAGGAGAGTGCAGCAACAGGGGTGTGCAGGGCAAAGCGGAGAGATTCCCGCACAGAGGATCAGGGCTGACCGGCACTCACCAGCTCGAGAGGCTTGTCGGCTCACCCGCCGGGGTGGGCGGGGGCTGGGAGCTGAGGCTCAGGGTTCAGAGCTTAGATCCCAGGAAGAGGACTGGGGTTGGCGGCGTGAGCACAGCCTGAAGGAGTTAGTGCGCCACGACTAGCCGGAAGGGAGTCCGTGAAAAGTCTGGAGCTGCCGAAGAGACAAGAGATGTTTTCACTATCCACACCTCCCCTGCTGGGAGCCTGTGCAGCCTGCCACTGCCAGGTTCCCAGGATCCAGGGACAACTTCCCCAGGAGAACGCACGGCGCGCCTCAGGCTGGTTGCAACGTCACGCCGGGCTCTGCCGCCGCAGGCTCGCCCCACATCCGTACCCCTCCCTCCCCTCGGCCTGAGTGAGCCAGAGCCCCCGAATCGGCTGCTCCTTTAACCCCCTCCTGTCTGAGCAAAGAACAGATGCCCTCAGGCGAGGGCATCTACACGCAGAGGCGGGGCCAAATCCAAAGCTGAAGCCCAGGAGCTGTGAGAACAGAGAAGAGAAAGGGAAATTTCTCCCAGCAGCCTCAGGAGCAGCGGATTGAATCTCCACAATCAACTTGATGTACCTGCATCTGTAAAACACCTGAATAGACAACGAACCATCCCAAATTGAGGAGGTGGACTTTGGAAGCAATGATATATATTTTTTTTTCCCCTTTTCTCTTTTTGTGAGTGTGTATGTGTATGATGCTTCTGGGTGAGATTTTGTCTGTATAGCTTTGCTTTTGCCATTTCTCCTAGGGTTCTGTTTGTCGTTTTTTTTTTTTTTTTTTTTCTTAATATAATTATTTTTTATTTTAATAACTTTATTTTATTTCTTCTTATTTCTTTCTCTCTTTCTTTCTTTGTTTTTCTTTCTTTCTTTCTTTCTTTCTTTCTTTCTTTCTTTTTCTCCCTTTTATTCTGAGCCATGTAGATGACAGGCTCTTGGTGCTCCAGCCAGGTGTCAGGGCTGTGCCTCTGAGGTGGGAGAGCCAAGTTCAGGACACTGGTCCACAAGAGACCTCCCAGTGCCAAATAATATCAAACAGCAAAAATCTCCCAGAGATCTCCATCTCAACAGCAAGACCCAGCTCCACTCAACGACCAGCAAGCTCCAGTGCTGGACACCCTATGCCAAACAACTAGTAAGAAGGAACACAACCTAATCCATTAGCAGAGAGGCTGCCTAAAATCATAATAAGGCCACAGATACCCCCAAAGCACACCACCAGACACGGCCCTGTCCTCTAGACAGCCAAAATCCAGCCTCATCCACCAGAACACAGGCACTAGTCCCCTCCACCAGGAAACCTACACAACCCACTGAACAAATGTTAGCCACTAGGGACAGACACCAACAACAACGGGAACTACAAACCTGCAGCCTGCGAAAAGGACACCCCAAACACAGTAAGTTAGGCAACATGAGAAGACAGAGAAACACACAGAACATGAAGCAGCAAGGCAAAAACTCATCAGGGATAAAAAATGAAGAGGAAATAGGCAGTCTCCCTGAAAAAGAATTCAGGATAATGATAGTAAAGATGATCCAAAATCTTGGAAATAGATTGGAGAAAATACAAGAAATGTTTAACAAGGACCTAGAAGAACTAAAGAGCAAACAAACAGTGATGAAGGGCACAGTAAATGAAATTAAATATTCTTTAAAAGGGATCAATAGCAGAATAACTGAGGCAGAAGAACATATAAGTGACCTGGAAGATAAAATAGTGGAAATAACTACTGCAGAGCAGAATAAAGAAAAAGAAGGAAAAAAATTGAGGACAGTCTCAGAGACCTCTGGGACAACATTAAACGCACCGACATTCGAATTATAGGGGTCCTAGAAGAAGAAGAGACAAAGAAAGTGACTGAGAAAATATTTGACGAGATTAGAGTTGAAAACTTTCCTAATATGGGAAAGGAAATAGATAATCAACTCCAGGAAGAACAGAGAGTCCCATACAGGATAAATCCAAGGAGAAATATGCCAAGACACATATTAATCAAACTATCAAAAATTAAATACAAAGAAAAAATACTAAAAGCAGCAAGGGAAAAACAACAAATAACACACAAGGGAATCCTCATAAGGTTAACAGCTGATTTTTCAGCAGACACTCTGCAAGCCAGAAGGGAGCGGCAGGACATATTTAAAGTGACGTAGAAATTAAAACCTCTAAAGACAGGCAAAAGCTAAGAGAATTCAGCAACACGGAACCAGCTTTACAACAAATGCTAAAGGAACTTCTCTAGGTAGGAAACACAAGAGAAGGAAAAGACCTATATTAACAAACCCAAAACAAATAAGAAAATGGTAATAGGAACATACATATCGATAATTACCTTAAATGTAACTGAATTAAATGCTCCAACCAAAACACATAGATTGGCTGTATGGATACTAAAACAAGACCCATATATATGCTTTCTAAAAGAGACCCACTTCAGACCTAGGGATACATACAGACTGAAAGTGAGGGGATAGTAAAAGATACTCCATGCAAATGGAAATTAAAAAAAAGCTGGAGTAGCAATTCTCATATCAGACAAAATGACTTTAAAATAAAGACTATTACAAGAGACAAAGAAGGACACTACATAATGATCAAGGGATCAATCCAAGAAGAAGCTAAACAATTGTAAATATTTATGCACCCAACATAGGAGCACCTCAATATATAAGGCAAATACTAACAGACATAAAACGGGAAATCAACAGTAACACAATCATAGTAGGGGACTTTAACACTCCACTTTCACCAATGGACAGACAATCCAAAGTGAAAATAAATAAGGAAACACAAGCTTTAAATGATACGTTAAACAAGATGGATTTAATTTATATTTATAGGACATTCCATCCGAAAACAGCAGCATACACATTCTTCTCAAGTGCTCATGGAACGTTCTCCAGGATACATCATATCTTGGGTCACAAATCAAGCTTTGGTAAATTTAAGAAAATTGAAATCATATCAAGTATCTTTTCTGACCACAATACTATGAGACTAGATATTAATTACAGGGGAAAAAATCTGTAAAAAATACAAACACATGGAGGCTAAACAATACACTACTTAATAACCAAGAGATCACTGAAGAAATCAAAGAGGAATCAAAAAATACCTAGAAACAAATGACAGTGAAAATACGACGACCCAAATCCTATGGGATGCAGCAAAAGCAGTTGTAAGAGAGAAGTTTATAGCAATATAATCCTACCTTATGAAACAAGAAATATCTCAAATCATCAACCTAACCTTACACCTAAAGCAATTAGAGAAAGAAGAACAAAAAAGCCCCCAAAGTTAGCAGAAGGGAAGAAATCATAAAGATCAGATCAGAAATAAATGAAAAAGAAATGAAGCAAATGATATCAAAGATCAATAAAACTAAAACTGGTTCTTTGAGAAGATAAACAAAATTGATAAACCTTTTGCCAGATTTATCAAGAAAAAAAGGGAGAAGACTCAAATCAATAGAATTAGAAATGAAAAAGGAGAAGTAACAACTGACACTGCAGAAATACAAAGGATCGTAAGAGATTACTACAAGCAACTCTTTGCCAATAAAATAAACAACCTGGAAGAAATGGACAAATTCTTAGAAATGCACAACCTTCTGAGACTAAACCAGGAAGAAATAGAAAATATGAACAGACCAATCACAAGCACAGAAATTGAAACTGTGATTAAAACTCTTCCAACAAAAAAAAAGCCCAGGACCAGATGGCTTCACAAGCGAATTCTATCAAACATTTAGAGAAGAGTTAACACCTATCCTTCTCAAACTCTTACAAAATATAGCAGAGGGAGGAACACTCCCAAACTCATTTTACAAGGCCACAATCACCCTGACACCAAAACCAGACAAAGATGTCACAAAGAAAGAAAGCTACAGGCCAATATCGCTGATGAACATAGATTCAAAACTCCTCAACAAAACACTAGCAAACAGAATCCAGCAGCACATTAAAAGGATCATACACCATGATCAAGTGTGGTTTATCCCAGGAATGCAAGGATTCTTCAATATATGCAAATCAACGTGGTACACCATATTAACAAATTGAAGGAGAAAAACCATATGATCATCTCAATCGAGGCAGAGAAAGCTTTCAACAAATTTCAACACCCATTTATGATAAAAACCCTCCAGAAAGTAGGCATAGAGGGAACTTTCCTCAACATAATAAAGGTCATATATGACAAACCCACAGCCAACACTGTCCTCAATGGTGAAAAACTGAAACCACTCCCATGAATATCAGGAACAAGACAAGGTTGCCCAGTCTCACCACTATTATTCAACACAATTTTGGAAGTTTTAGCCACAGCAATCAGAGAAGAAAAAGAAATAAAATGAATCCAAATCGGAAAAGAAGAAGTAAAGCTGTCACTGTTTGCAGATGACATGATACTATACATAGAGAACCCTAAAGATGCTACCAGAAAACTACTAGAGCCAATCAATTAATTTGGTAAAGTAGCAGCATACAAAATTTATGCACAGAAGTCTCTTGCATTCATATACACTAATGATGAAAAATCTGAAATTGAAATTAAGAAAACACGCCCATTTACCATTGCAACAAATAGAATAAAATATCTAGGAATAAACCTACATAAGGAGAAAAAAGACCTGTATGCAGAAAATTATAAGACATTGATGAAAGAAATTAAAGATGATACAAATAGATGGAGAGATATACCATGTTCTTGGATTGGTAGAATCAACATTGTGAAAACGACTCAACTACCCAAAGCAATCTACAGATTCAGTGCAATCCCTATCAAACTACCACTGGCATTTTTCACAGAACTAGAACAAAAAATTTCACAATTTGTATGGAAACACAAAAGACCCCTAATAGCCAAAGCAATCTTGAGAAAGAAAAAGGGAGCTGGAGGAATCAGGCTCCGTGACTTCAGACGATACTACAAAGCTACAGTAATCAAGAGAGCATGGTACCGGCACAAAAAGAGAAATATAGATCAATAGAACAGGATAGAAAGCCCAGAGATAAACCCACACACATATGGTCACCTTATCTTTGATAAAGGAGGCAAGAATATACAGTGGAAAAAACACAACCTGTTCAATAAGTGGTGCTAGGAAAACAGGACAGCTACATTTAAAAGAATGAAATTAGAACACTCCCTAACACCATACACAAAAATAAGCTCAAAATGGATTAAAGACCTAAATGTAAGACCAGACACTATAAAACTCTTAAAGGAAAACACAGACAGAACAGTCTATGACATAAATCACAGCAAGATCCTTTTTGACCCACCTCCTAGAGAAATGGAAATAAAAACAAAAATAAACAAATGGGACCTAATGAAACTTAAAACCTTTTGCACAGCAAAGGAAACCATAAACAAGACAAAAAGACAACATTCAGAATGGGAGAAAATATTTGCAAACGAAGCAACTGACAAAGGATTAATCTCTGAAATTTACAAGCAGCTCATGCAGCTCAGTATCAAAAAAACAAAAACCCCAATCCAAAAAGGGCAGAAGACCTAAATAGACATTTCTCCAAAGAAGATATGCAGATTGCCAACAAACACATGAAAGAATGCTCAACATCACTAATCATTAGAGAAATGCAAATCATAACTACAAGGAGGTATCAACTCAAACCAGTCAGAATGGCCATCATCAAAAAATCTTCACACAATAAATGCTGGAGAGGGTGTGGAGAAAAGGGAACCCTCTTGCACTGTTGGTGGAATGTAAATTGATAGAGCCACTTTGTAAAACAATACGGAGTTTCCTTAAAAAACTGAAAATAGAACTACCATACAACCCAGCAATCCCAGTACTGGGCATATACACTGAGAAAGCCACAATTCAAAAGGAGTCATGTACCAAAGTGTTCATTGCAGCTCTATTTACAATAGTCAGAACATGGAAGCAATCTAAGTGTCCATCAACAGATGAATGGATAAAGCAGATGTGGCACATATATGCAATTGAATATTACTCAGCCATAAAAAGAAATGAAATTGAGTTGTTTGTAGTGAGGTGGATGGACCTAGAGTCTGTCATACAGAGTGAAGTAAGTCAGAAGGAGAAAAACAAATACCTTATGCTAACACATATATATGGAATCTAAAAAAAAAAAAAAAAAATTGTCCTGAAGAACATAAGGGCAAGATGGGAATAAAGACGCAGACCTACTAGAGAATGGACTTGAGGATACAGGGAGGGGGAAGGGTAAGCTGGGACAAAGTGAGAGAGTGGCATGGACATATTTACACTACCAAACGTAAAATAGATTGCTAGTGGAAGCAGCCGCATAGCACAGGGAGATCAGCTCGGTGCTTTGTGACCACCTAGAGGGGTGGGATAGGGAGGGTGGGAGGGAGGGAGATGCAAGAGGGAAGAGATATGGGGACATATGTATAACTGATTCACTTTGTTATAAAGCAGAAACCAACACACCATTGTAAGGCAATTATACTCCAATAAAGATGTTAAAAATTTTTTTAAATAATGAATAAATTTAAAAAAAAGACCAAAGTGATGCAACCACTATGGAGAGGAATTAAATAAATTTGCGTCAAAACCACATACACGTTTACCTTATGAAAATTTATTAGAATAATGCACTGCACTTATGAGAAATGATCGTGAAGCTATATGTCCACTGGTATGAGAAAATATATGCACAAATATGTTCACATTGGGGTCAGTTGGAAAAGGAAAATGTCCGAAATTACACGCATGTCACTCATAAGAAACTGGACTGAATAAACTATGGTACATTCACATAGTGCTGTACAGTGAAGCTTAATCTAAATGAGGAAGAACCTTTACAAACTGACATTAGTATTTTTTGGCATGAATTGTTAAATGAAAAATGAAAGGAATGAAAGAATGTCTATAGGCTACTTTTTGCCTGAGATAGAAAGGGAAATAAGAGTGTGTGTGTGTGTGTGTGTGTGGGGGGGGGGGTGATGTTTGTTTATGTTTGCAAAAATAAATTATAGAAAGATAAACTAGAAAGTAAGGAAAAATGTGGCTTCTGGAGGGTAGATGACATATGATAAGGACGAGGAATGAGAGTGTGACATTTCTTGATTTAATTTTTAAAATGGTTTCAATTTTAAACCATGTCAATATTTTGCATATTCAAAATATAAAATATATAAACAAAATAGAAAGAAAAACCAAATCTTAAAATTGACTGCAAATAGAAATTACAGCATTTAACTTCATATCAAATTGAAATCGTGAGCACACATGATTTCACATAACTTTTGAACACTACTCTCCTCAAGGAATGTATTCTAAGGGCAAAAAAAATCTTAAAAACAAAAAAACAGAAAAACAAAACTCAAGACTGAGTTATCGGTTTGTTCTTGAGAAAAGCGTTGGAGGTGTGATTCAAAATTGTTTTTAGTATATTGTAAATTATAGCATATGAGTATATATACTAATATTTTTGGAAACCAGCTTTCATTGCTTAAGAAGGTAAAAGTAATGTGAACTAGAGAAGGTGAGAAAGAATGCGGTGGAGTGTGATGATAATGGAAAATATTAATACAGGTTCATATTTTGTAAAAATATTTTTCTACAACTGTTCACTAAAAAGGCTTAGAAATAATGACACTTCAGTATCATAAGCACGTTTAGGTCTTAAATATTGCTTCTGAAACACCATTCCCTAATGAAAGAAACCAGGCTCCTTGTAGAAATGAATGATTCCAGGTTTAGGCAGATAAAGTATAAAGTGAACTTAGAACAATTAATGCCTGAAAACAAGGACACAGGAGCTAGTGTGATGGTACTTCCACAAACTAAATGTGGGACAATTTGAGCAGTAAAATGAATAGTGAATAATAACAGAAACAGATCATAACACATGGAATTGAAAAATTCATAGACCTACAGTGACACTAGAAAAAATGATGATGATGGTGATGATGATAATAACCATATTAGAAAACAAGAGAGAGGAAAAGAAGGAAAACTTTCCTTTATAGAAAAATTCTGACTAATAATTGTAGAAGACATGATAGAATGGGAAAACGACCATTTTATTGATATAAGCCCCAAAGTAATGATTAATTCAGGTAAAGGTCATCAAAGGATGCTAAAACATTTTGATGAACCATTTTTGAGGAACTGAATATTTACATACCCTCTTGCAAAAAGGAAAAAAAGACTATCTTTTACAATTTCTATTGCCCCTCTCCCTAACCAAGTAATCAAATTAAGCATTACCAATTTTGTGAAACTGAATTTACATGCCTCCCGAATTGATGCAATAAAATATTCAAACAACAGCTTTGTAATATTCTTTCCAAAAGCGTTTAATCTAAATCTGATAATGACAAAACAAATGGATAAATATAGAATGCAAGATGTTCTGCAAGATAAGTGGCATAAACTCCATAAAAAATTATATACCTTGAAATTAAAAAAAAAGAAAAGGTAGAGGGGCTGTCTTAGATTTAAAACAACTAAGAAAGCATACAAATCAAACGCATCAACTTTTACTGGATCTTGGATTTTAAAAGCCCCACTGTATCACTCTTTTACCTTTTCTATGGGTTTAAAATTTTCAGGAGAGGGCTTCCCTGGTGGCGCAGTGGTTGAGAGTCCGCCTGCCGATGCAGGGGATGCAGGTTCGTGCCCCGGTCCGGGAGGATCCCACATGCTGTGGAGCAGCTGGGCCCGTGAGCCATGTCCACTGAGCCTGCGTGTCCGGAGCCTGTGCTCCGCAGTGGGAGAAGCCACAACGGTGAGAGGCTCGCGTACCGCAAAAAAAAAAAAAAAAAAAAATTCAGGAGAAAAAAATAAAAATGAAAAATAAATAAACTGAACTGAGATTAGGATGACCCTTAAGCACATGGCAGAGGGAAATAAACATGTGTCTGAATGAATGAAGGGATAAACATATGAAGTGCAAAAATCACCTCATCTGTATTTTAGTTGCCACCATAACAATAGTGTTTGAGTGTATTCACATTGACAGCACTTTGACACTTCTGATTCACTGTAATTTTAAAGATGAATTAATGTTTCCAAATTTGTGATGATATTCACTCATCTGACTAGCTGTCTTTAGAGGATGTGTTGTATTTGTGTACATAGAGTCCTTTTCACCTACCAATTCCCCTTTGGGATGCTTGCTCAATCTTGCACCTAAGAAGTTCGAGTTCATTGGAAATCATAGTTTTCAAACTCTGTGACTTAAGAGTGGACACTTTATTGAGGGTAGTAAAATTATTGTATTCACTCTCCCTGGAGTCCATAGTGGCCAGCCAAGAGACAGGCATACAAACTAAACAGATCAGAGTGCTTCTCTAGGAGTTTACGTGCAATCTCAGATCAAGGGAATCTTTTTTTTCCTTCAAACATTGCTAAATTGGAAGGATGCATGCTTCAACTTTCTGGGCTGATGATACCCACCACAAATCCAAGATCTCCAAGGCATAAAAAATAAGCAGTGAGAAAGAAACAAAGAGGGGAAGGGAGGTCCAGCAACACAGGTAGACAGAGGGAGAGAGAGAGAGAGAGAGAGAGAGAGAGAGAGAGAGAGAGAGATAACATGGTTCTAATGACATTTTTTACTTTTCAGATGTCTTTAAGGCTAGTTCCACTCCTTGATGGTGCAGTTTTTGGAAAATCCCCTTCTTGGTTAAAGCTAGCTGAGTTATCTTTTAGTTATAAACAACTGGAAAAAATCCTGATGCACAGTTGAAGACAATGAATATTGTTCATGTAGTTTCAATATATCACCCCACATGCTAAACATTTATCCAGTAAACTAACATACTCTATTAAAATAAGAAAGTAATAATACTAACTCATTAATTTAGATGTCCTTAAGATTTTTTCTTAATTTTCACTGAAGTTAAGCAACACTATCAATTAATGAAAGTTCCAAATGTAGATGATATGAATCCACATATGGATACATTATTTATAATCTTATGTACTGTATGGTGCATATTTAATTTAGAAGCCAACGGAGTTATATGGATTTATTTGTAGCTGGTCTATTTTTGCCTTTGTTCTTTTGTGCTCTCTTGTGTACCAGAAAACGAACAATTTGGTCTAAGTGGCTAGATGGTGGTTTAACTGCTATCATATTTACCTTTGCATTTCTTAAGAGGAACAGAGGTGGAGGAATGCCAAGTAAATTAAAAGCTGTATATTGAGTTTATAACAGAGTAATACTGTTTCAAACCTCCTTACAGTACCATCTACAACTACAATAAGAAAAAAGAATATAAACAGAGATTGTCAGAGTTTAAACTCTGTTTCTTTTCTGTATTGATGACTAATCTCTTTTGATCTGTCATTACCAATACATCCTCTGAAGTTGTGGTACATTAGGTACCCTAAAGTGAGTGAATTTAAAGCACTTGAAAACCCCACATTATTAAGTCAGTCAACACTTCTTTAGTGCCTATTGTGAGTCATGTGCTATGTTGGCAACTGGAAAATCAGAATAAAAAAAAGCCTCATACTATACTAGTGGTATAAACTGGTAAGCATAAGTAAATATGGACTGGAGAAGTATAAACAAGCAATATTTCAGATGGAAAATAAGGTCAAAACCAAAACCATTTAAATTCCTCATGGTTCTGCTCTTCTGTGACATTGAATCTTTTTTTTTTCTCCTTTTGTTTGAAGAGAGAGAGAAAGTGGTATGAGCACCTGGAAGCAATTTGCAGATAAATTCAATCATTTGGGGATGTATTCTTGCATCGTTTGCCCTTTTATAAAGGACAAAGAAAGACAAAAAAGAAAAAGAAAACATGCAGGGAAGGATCTTTTGAAATACCTAGATGTCAAAATCATTATATGTTTTGGAAATATTAAACCATACAGAAATATCCCCATCTATAATTTGCTCTAACAGTTGCAATTTAGGAAATTGGAAGGAAATAGGATCTAAAATTGGATACTAAAGGTAAAATTAAGACTTACTCTTAAGGAACTATTATGGGTTGAAATGTTCTCTCAAAAGTTCTCTAGAAGTCTTAATCCTCAGTACTTCAGAAGGACACGTGGTTACAAGAGGGTTTCCTAGACAGACCTATTTTCCCAAAACAATAGGTGAAACTGTCTTTTAATTGTGTCTTGTCAATATGCTTCAAACAGTCCTTGGAGAGAACAAAAATCCCATAAAGAATTTCTTCTCCAGATGAAAATTAGGAATACTACTAAAACTAAATAATCAAAACAATGAACATTTATTGAGCCTTTATTATTTGCTGGGCACCATATTGAGTGCTTAACCTTATTTATGATTTCACTAATTCCCAGAACTATTTTATGAAGTTGGTGCAATGGTTCTTGTTATACATAAAACAAACATAGATATAACACAGATAAAAACAAAGTTAGCAAGGTTAAGCAATTTGCTCCAAGGCACAGAGCTAAATTTGCTACAGCAGGTGTCTTTACCCATGTTCTTCTAACATCTAAGAACTCTAGCTTCAGGGATGTGGTTTTGGCAAGAACTGATTAATTCCCCTGCCCTAAAATAGGTATCAGGTATTTTACTAGAGATGAGGAGTAATCCTTTAATTAAGACAAGTACAATAAGATTAAAAGGGAAGATGGTGGTTCACATACTTGGCAAATTTTACCACGCAAGCAGAGCTTTACAGGATTTTGTTTTAAAGTTAAGAACTCTGTGCAATAAAAATCTGTTTTTTCTTTTTTGTTTTGTTTTGTTTTTTGTTTTCTGTCATAGTCCACAGGGCTTATTGTGGGTTTTGGTTCCATTCTCTCTATTTAGGTTGCTGTCACTCATGCTATTGAGACTGTTTCCCAAAAAAGTAATTTAGGACACTGTCTATTTCATAATAAAAGTAGAACTTCAGCTGTTTGTATATAGTCCATACTTTCATTTGTAAGCGGAGGAAAAGCAAAAAAGTGTAAGCGGGGGAGCAAAAACAGCCAAGAGTTTTAATGTGGTAAATATAAAATAATATGTAAGAACTATCATATTACTTACATGCCACAGTATTGAATATTGATTGTTAATAGGAAGGAAGTGGGATTAACAGAATGTCAAAAGTTTCAAATTAGTCTTTTAAGAGAACTTCCTCATTCAAGGGTGTAAGCAATTGGAATGGTTTGCCAAAGGAGTTCACAGAATTTCACACTTTCAGTATGGTAAAACAAACAAACAAAACACCAGCAAACACAAATCTTCAACATGTCCTTATTTTGAATTATTTTCTATTTTATTATAGCTTGCTAGAGAAATTCCATTGAAAAACTCCCAACTAGGATAACTGAAGAAATGGAGAAAATTGAAGTGACCAGACATTCACCAGGATAGCTGGGGAGCTTATAGTGCAAACATAGGTCAGATGGGAAAAAAGAGCAACCAACAGTCACTCATACTCATGGAGATAAAAGAGAAGGCTGTGAAAGCAGGACTAACTCTCCTTAATTAGAAAAGAAACTTAAGTAAGCACAGGCTTTTATTTTTTTCTAAATGGGAAAGGGGATGCCAAAGATAATTGTTTTGTCATCAAGGCAAGATCAAATTGTTGACCCTCTAATTATATTGGGAAAAATAACAACGGATCTTACTGATGGCCTTCCTAATTCTGGAGCTCAGAAATCAAATTAAAATGGGAGATATTATGCTTACAGTCTAATTTGCCCAGAGTTCATTATATTGGAGGCTTACAGAGAGCTTTGTGACTAATTACTTTGCATTGTCTACTTCCTCAATATTACAGCTGATATCATCTAAGTATAATCAAATCAGATCAATGTCAAATCAATGATCTGATAGAACCAAGAGTGAATTTAAAGCATAGCTGAGCCTGAACAAGTTTAAACATGCATACACTTACATGTGATCTGTAACTTTAAATAAGATTTTGAGTTTTTCTGGAATTACAGAGTTGTGCATAGTATACTCAAGTTTGCAGAAAAATATAGTTCCTTATTCTCTGAAAATGACATCTTATCTTCATGCGTACCTCTAGCCACTGTTGGGTAAGAAGAGTAAAAAGGAATCAAAGTTAATTTTTTTGAGAGAGGAGGGTCAAGTCTGGTTTAATTTTATAATTTGAGATATACTTTGAGGAGGTTAGTTTCTTGGAGTGTTTAGGCGATGAGTTTCCCTAGGATAAGCACCCAGTGCTTTAGATTATCTTTGCTCCTGCTACAGTTCCCTTTAGTGTCTGCTGGTATGAAGGGGTTGAATACACACATGCCGTCAAATGAAGAGAGTCTCAAAACTGACTGAGGTGTGTTCTGCTGTTCCCTGGACCAGACTCCTAAAGTGTGACTGGCCCATCCTGGGGCCTCTGCTGGTGTCAGTTTTTCATATTTATCTGCTTGGTCAGGGTGGGTCTTTGGCTGTTTGGCCTCCATCTCAACTCTTACTGCTGCTGTCCCTTGGCTCCAGGTCTGGCAGTAAGGTCCATAGACCCCATCCACGTGGTCTACTCTTCAGCCCTTACCTATAAGATCTCCATTGCCCCTCTGGAGAGGCCCCTCTTCTGCCAACCTCCTAAGCCAGATGTTGAACTAACTCCCATGCCACTATCCCTCCTAAAAGAAAATGGACACATTCACACTATATGGGAATAAAGGAAGCTACACTCAGGCTCTTTTCCATGTAACAATGTCATGTCATGCCACTGAGTTTACACTAATGGAAAACCCTTTGGTACATCAATATTGTCTCCCAGGGTTTCATATTGGTTAAAGGGAAAAGCTCCCTGCTTTCAGTGGTCCCTCCATTTAACAGATACATGTCACCCTCTCTGGGATGGCATTCTTATCCCTTGCTCTTTCACTCTATTCTAGGGTGTTAACCTCATGAGCTAGTTGTAAGCATAGGTTTCTTATCTATACAATATGACATTATGATCTGGTTCCAGAATTGGTTCATGATATGCTGAGAGAATTTAGAAAATCTTCCATCTCTTTTTCAGTCCTGGATTACAAGCTTTTCTGTTTGTTGCAAGATGATTTGGGGGAATTCTAGTAGCTGAATAGCAATTCTTTATTACTCTTTACATGTCACCCATAACAATTCTGTACATGTCTCACCCAGTCCCTAATGGGGTTATCCCTGGTAGTAGGAGAGTGTCTCAAGATTACTAGGGAGAAGGTCTGTAGACAAAATGAAAAATAGAAAGACATATTAATAATTTCAAAAATATTAATTCTTTGTGTTGTCTAATTTCCATTTTCCCCCTTCCCCTCTCCAAGCAGATCTATTTTCTTCACTTTGCTGCCCTGATTGGGCCCATCAGGAGGCTAACTACACGCTACATCATTTATACTCTCTTGCTCTCCAATGTCCAATTCCTTTAGGCCAATGGATGGTACCAAAGGGAGATTAGAGAGGAAAGGGAGAGAGATGTTTATTTGTTCTCCCTTCACCTGCCTTGTTTCACTATGGCTGGCAAGGTCTCCAATCCCTATGGTCAGGGATCCATTAGGCTAACTCTCTTCCTTGACTCCAGTTACAGCTGTCCTTCCCTCTTTGATACTTCCAGTCTAGAAAGGGAAATGTTTTCCCCCTGTGGCTAGGTCCTTGGTGTCTCACCATCATCTGTTGGCTCCTTTAACTCTGCCTACCCCATTCTAAATAGTCCCCCACTAATCACAGTTCAGTTAAACCTTTCTGAATATTCCCGTCTTACTGAAACCCTTACTGGTACCTTTAAATCTTTAAATTATCAATTGAAATAGTTCATTTATTATTTCAACAACTATGTATGCTGAGCATCAATCCCTGTGCTGAGAATAAAACCACCAGGTGGGAACAAAAGGAAAAGTCCTTGATCTCATGAAGCTTATCACCTAATGAAGGACACAGACAATCAACAATAAGTTTATTATGATGAAGTGGTAATAATTGCTATAAAGAAGAATAAAGAAGGAATGGGGTGGGTAAGAAGGTGATGGTGAGGGGAGTGAAATTTTTGAAGAGTAGTCAGAGAAACCTTCACTGCTCACCGATAGAGTGATGAATGAAGAGCATAAGGGAATAATACGGGCTGAATTGTGTCCTCCCAACATTCATGGGACCCTAACCTTAATGTGACTGTATTTGGAGATAGGTCCCTTAAGGAAGTAATTAAGGTTAAATGAGACCATAAATGTGGGATCCTAATACAATAGGAGTGACATCCTTATAAGAAGAGACATCAGGAGTGCACTGAGAAAGGCCATGTGAAGACATAAAGAGAATGTAGCAGTCTACAAGCCAAGGACAGAATCTTCAAGAGAAGCCAACTGTGTCAATATCTTGATCTTGGACTTCCAGCTGCCAGAATCATAAGAAAATAAATTTCTTTATTGTTGTTTAAACCACCCCATCTATGGCATTTTTTTATGACAGCTCTAGAACACGAATACAAGGAACAAGCCACAGGATATATAAAATAAGACCATATCAGGCAAAAGGAATTGCAAGGGTAACAGCCCAGAGGCAGGAAGATCCTTGGCAGATTCAAAGGAAGAGTAAAGGGGTAATGTTCCTATAGCAGAGTAGATAAGGGAGAGGTTATCAGGAGATAAGGTAAGAGAAGTAATGGAGGTCCAGATCTTTAATAGCCAGATTCCGTACACAAGGAAGCTCTGATAGCTGAGACGGGAATAGAGGAGGAAGAATAGGAGGAACGTGATCAATGAGAGAGAAACTGCAATAGCTCAATGAGACACGCGTGGCTTGGATAAGGATGTTAAGGGTGGAGATGGTAAGAAGTGGTTAAATTTTAGATTATCTTGAAAGTAAAGCTAATAGAGATTTTTGTTTGTTCGTTTATGTTTGTTTATTTGATTAGATGTGTATTGTGATGGGAAGAAAGTTGTCAAGGATGAATGCCCAAGTCGTTGTCCTGAGCAACCAACACATAACATGTACACTTACTAAGATGACAAGACAACGGGAAGAATCTAGCGTTTGGATGTGGGCATAGTTAGCTTGAATTGTGTATCAGTATCCAAGTGCAGATGCAAAGTAGACAGTTAGTTGGAAATATGAAGCTGAAATTCAGGGTAGTGCGTGGGGGGAGGTGAAGTAGAAAGTATTTATGTGAAGCACTACCCTGATATACAGTGAATGCAGCAAAGATAAATCAGACCTTGCACCTGTCTTCAAAAAAACATATGATTTTAGTAGAGAATACACATTTTGTAAAGTATTGACGATTCTATGAAAAAGTTGCCATGAGGGGGAAGAGTGTATTATGACCACAGAAATTTTCTTGGAATTGTTTGCATGTCTCATATATTCAGTTCCTGAATTGTTTTAACAAAATACAGTTGATAAAAATGTGCAATATTTGTACTTTTAATACCTATTCATTTGTTTTTCCATTATATACCTTGTCTGCTCATCCATTATTGGTTAAAAAAGAACATTTAAAATATAACATCAACTAAACTGTTCCATGCTGAAATTTTATATCACTTTTTAAGACTTTTATAATGTCTATATATAGTAATTACACCTACTGCATGACAATAGCCAATTAAACTAAGCTAAGATGATATAATACTCTATACAGAAAATTGTCTACAAAGTATGGGAGGGAGTCATAAAGCGGGAAGATTGGTGGTAAGAATGTGATGAACAGAATGTAAGAAATACTTTCAAACTCCTAAATGCTGGCTAAACTAAAACTATATTTACCTTTGAGTTACATAGAAGAACTCTAACTAGGTTTTCAATTAATTACATTTAAGGAGATTCAGATATCTGAGATCTAATTTTACTTCCAGTAGTGATCGTTACCTAAACTTTAGTTTTTTTGCCCCGGTTTTTATCCTACCCATGCCCATCCTCCTTCACCAGACAGGTGTGAAATTTGCAGACCTTAACAACAGTTAATCTACAACTGGTCAGTTTAACCAAGCAAAGTAAAAACTTTTCTAGTTTGAATATTTCTTATCATTTTGAAAATTATATAACTTAAATTTCTAAAATTATGATGCTGCATGTATTTGACAGTAGGTATATTAGTTGCAGCCTACCTAAGAGCAAAGCCTGATACAAGGACAGAGGTACAGGTAAATTATTTGGAAAGCTCTCTGCAAAATCAGGAGAGAAGGGTCAGAAAAACGAAGCCAGGGAAGGAGGATTTAGGATGTGTTTAGGGAACTGGTATGGGCACCAGGGTCTTGATTCTCCCAGTATCTCAGAGAATTTAGGATTGTTCTAAAATTGTCTTCAAGACACCAAAGGGCTGAGACATCGTTCCAAGGGAATGTGACATGTGTCATCAAAAGCCTACACTAGCTGTCAAAATTCAACCATTTGTTTCATGATTCTGCTGCAAAAATAAAACTATCCTCTAGAATCACAGGAATACAAAGGATTCACAGTGAACTAGAAAAAAATAAAATCCTCTCTAACATGGGTCTTCCAGCCTCTGGTCTTGCCCAACTAAAATTGAGTTTGGACAATTCCAAAGTTAACTCAGAAGATCATCAACATTCCTAGAGCTTTGCATATTTTCACTGTGCCACCCTAAACATGTCACTGATGACTGTCCTCCTGACAGCATCTCAGGAATTGCAAGCAGATGTTTAAAGACAGGGTTATTGGAGAAGTATGATAGCTAGCTCTCAGATAGGCAGTTGACATTGTCTGCCACGAAATAGGTCTCACCGTATTTGTCTGTTTAATATTTAATTTAAATATACAAATTTAGCAAGGTAGAATTAGTAACAAAAAATATACTTGCATTTACAACAGATAAAATTTGATGCCAACACAAGAAGTATTTACTTCTTGACTTGAAGAGTCTACTCATATTTTAAGCCACTGTCTTTTCCCTGTGTCATTTTCATGGATATTTTGATAGCTCTAAATCTAAATACAGATAATCCTATATGACAGATCCCAAATAAACTTAAAAGCCTCAATAGTTAAAGTTTCTCTTACCATTATAAATAGATGCATTCTCTGTTCATTATCCCTTCCAAGTCCCATATTAGCTTCCACCAGACATGTATATTTCAAATAAAGCTAAAGTAAAATTCTAGACAGTTATCTGCAGAAAGGATGAGCAAGCTTATTTATGATTCATTTGCCTTTTTAATCTAGGCTCTTCATTGGAAGCCTCTGATACTGACAGTTTGAAGAGATAAATAGGCCAACTATGGTCATTACACAGAGATCTACTCAAGCGCATCAGAATATTCTCGTCTCCTCTTTTAATTTACATAATTTCTAAATGTGCTAAGAATGGAAAGCATTGTTCATCGATGGCAGTTTTTACTACAGAAAAATCAGCAACATAAAACACATTGTGGCTTAACCAACGTTGAGAAAGTGATTGCTATAAGTGTTTTTTCATATCTCCCTTGTCAGAAACTTTTAGTTTGAATGCAGCTGTTTTCATCAAATGTTCTATCACAGGAACATTTACAAGTGGTCCTAGCAGGCCACTCTCTGAGGATCAGATTTTATATCAAAGTTTCAGGGGATGCATGTATCTTTTCAAATTAATGTTTTTGGGTTTTTTTTTGGATATATACCCAGGAGTGGAATTGCTGGGTCACATGGTAGTTTTATTTTTAGTTTTTTGAGGAACCTCCATACTGTTTTCCATAGTGGCTGCATCAATTTACATTCCCACCAACAATGTACAAGTGTTCCCTTTTCTCTATATCCTTGCCAATGTTTGTTACTTGTGTTCTTTTTGATGATAACCGTTCTGACAGGTATGAAATGATATCTCATTGTTATTTTGATTTGCATTTCCCTGATGGTTAGTGTTGTCGAGCATCTTTTCATGTGACTGTTGACCATCGGCATGTCTTCTTTGGAAAACTGTCTATTCAGTTCCTCTGCCCATTTTTTAATTGGGTTGTTTGGTTTTTTGATGGTGAGTTGTATGAGCTATTTACATATGTTGGCTATCAATCCCTTATCAGTCATATCATTTGCAAATATTTTCTCCCATTCACTAGGTTGTTTTTTCTTTTGTTCCATGGTTTCCTTTGTTGTGCAAAAGATTTACATTTGATTAGATCCCATTTATTTACTTTTGTTTTTATTTCCTTGGATTTAGGAGACAGATTCACAAAAATAGATTCATGCACCCTAATGTTCATAGCAGCATTATTTACAGTTTCCAAGATATGAAACAACTTAAATGTCCATCAATATATGAATGGATAAAGAAGATGTGGTAATATATACACACAATGGAATACTACTCAGCCATAAAGAGAATGAAATTCTACCATTTTGCAGTAACATAAATGGACTTGGAGGGCATTATGCTAAGTGAAAAAAGTCAGACAGAGAAAGACAAATACTGTATGATATGACTTATATGTGGAATCTGAAAAATACAACAAACTAGTGAATATAACAAAAAAGAAGTAAACTCACTGATATAGAGAACAAACTAGTGGTGACCAGTGGGGAGAAGGAGTGGATGGGAAACAGAGGGGTGGGGGAGTGGAAAGTACAAACTATTGGCTGCAAGATAGGCTCAAGGATATATTGTACTACATGGGGAATGTAACCAATATTGAGTAATAACTGTAAATGGAATGTAACACTTAAAATTGAATAAAATTTTTAAAAATAAATAACAATTAATAAAAAAGATGGGAATGGTAGCTCCTAGGGAAGAGGAAATATTTGGGGCTGGTGCAACAACCAGTGGGTGAGTGTTCATTATAGAGATAAAAACCTAACTTGATTATTTCCCAGATAAAAAGTGATCCAAATGACAAATAGGAATAGCAGAGGAAAAACAGCTTGGGAAAGACAATGTTCTTTACTGTGCAGAATCAGAAAACAAGATGCTTTCACCTAAAAGGGATATAAGGTGAGGAGAAAGAAAGAGAGAAAAGAAAGGAGAGAGAGAGAATGGAGAAAAGGAGAGAGAAGGAGAGGATGAGATGGAAGTTATAAGGGAATGAAAGAATAAGAGAAAAATGAGGGAGTGAAAAAAAGAGTTAAAAAGGAAGGGAGAAAATGAAGGGATGGGTACAGGCAGGAAGGAGGGGAGGATGCTAGACCTGTGCCTACATTCAGACCCTTAGGGTGCCCCGTGATGCAGGAGATAGGCAACAGCAGCCAAGTTTCCTCCCTTTAATAATATTAATGCATAATAGCTGTATGTTATCAGATGCTACTTAAATATGTCATCAAGAGAAAATGCTAGCCTAACTCAGGTTACATCTAATCTCTTTGGAAAATGTTTTCTCCAAAGTGGCTTAGAAAAAAGGATTGGTCTCAAATAGGGAAAGCTCTCTAGGTTTTATATCTCCTCTTTTAACTATTTAAAAACCAGAGGGGTAATCTTAAATTCTCTCTCCTTAAGGGGTCCCTATTAAGGGCTATGAGGATAGGCTTTAAAGAGACATTAAGTATGGGTATTATCAGAGCTTCTAAAAAACAAGGAAATGACTCCTATACATTTAAATAAGAATGTTTGGTAACAACATTGAATGGTTCAGTGGAATGTGCATAAATGTTCAAGTCTAAATTATCTGGGTTCTTTGTGATATACAGTAGGTCCTTATTAGTTATCTATTTTATATATAGTAGTATGTATATGTCAATCCCAGTCTTCAAAGAACACTACTCAATACTCTGTAACGGCCTATATGGGAAAATAATCTAAAAAATAGTGGATATATGTATACGTATAACTGATTCACTTTGCTGTACACCTGAAACTAACACAACATTGTAAATCAACTGTACTCCAATAAAAATTTAAGAAAAAAAAAAGGAAGACTAAAGATATCTTGAAAACAAATTGTCTGGGTTCTTTTTTTGGCTTGCTGTCTGGGGGAACTTGAAGAAACAAGGCTTTTTCACCTCTAATTTCTGCATCAATGAAATAGAGTTAATACCACTAATTTCAGAGATGCTGTGGGGACTTATGATGTAAGCCTACCACATGGCCCAGCCTCCAAGCTTCAGTCTCCAGGAGTGGTTTAGCTCCATCAATGTGCAAGTTGAATATTGCTCTATATTTATCTATTTGAGTTACAAGATATTTATCAAAAACTATCTAAGTTCAAATCACCATGCTAGGTGCTAGAAAGTGGTTTTGCAGACTTTACCTGGATAAATATAAAATCTTTTATGTTATTTTATGCTTTGGAGTGAGAGGTAGGACTTAATAAATGATGCTTTATACCTTAGAAATTTCTCTGCTTGTAGATTTTATTATCTCTTCTGTTCACTAGCCAAATTGTCATGACCTGAATTGTGAGAGAGCTGTAGTTTAATTCACACTGCTCTGTATATATTTAAACATCTGTCTTTTCCCATAAAGTATAAACTATTTTAGGGCTGGGCCTCTGTGTTACAGTTCTTTAAATTTCCTGCAATACCAAGAATATTATGCTACATGTAGAGAAATTTTTGATAAAGTACTAGGGAGTTCTTACTAATTCCATCTGGAATTAGAAAACCAGAGAATTTATTATTATGCACTCTCTTGGACAGTTATATCTGAATTTGGGAACAATCATTAACTAACTCAAAAAAGTCTTATTTATGGCTTTAGTTCCAATTTATTACTCAAGTGCATTTCACTCTGCCTCCTTGTAATATACCAAATCACAAAGAAAGCATGTATTCCAACTTCTTCAAGTCCAATTGCAATTGACAAATGTTTCTTCAGATCATGAAAGAGCTATACACAGAAAAATGAAAATTTCTGGAAATACTGGAAGGCAGATAGTTTCTAGAGGACGTTGTCCTGTCTTACAGAGGAACAAATATTGGAAATGTTAGAAAGTTCAAATATATGCCAGTCGAAACAAAGCTACAGATAATCTATTACATTTATGAATTATAAATATATATTATAGGCTTCAATTTGTTCATGAAAGTTTTATAATGTATATTTAAATTGCATTTAATAAACAAAATTGCAAATTAAAATTCTTTTCTTTTTTATTAAGATATATAAAATTACATTGGATATTTTGTTCACTTTTTTGCTATTTGCAAAAAAAAGAAAAATCTTTTTAATTAAAAATATTAAAGTAAGTTTGTGGTGTTTAAGCTAGTATTGTTTTTTACTGATACATAATTTAATAATTACCTTCATGTAAGAAATTAAAAAACAGAAAATCTTAATTTAATATATTTTAATACTTATTTATATTTTAATCTCTTGTTTCTTAATTTGCATTATAGACACTTTATGTTTCCTCTGATAATTTGCCTGTCATTGTTTTTTAAGTTCAGTGGTGGCATAAGCAAAAATGTATTAAAAACACTGGAAATGGAGTTCAGGAATCTTTGCTTTGAAATCAACTCTGTTGGTGATAAGACCAAATCATGTGACCTTGGGGAATTTCTGTCTACACTGAGCAGTTTCCTCATCTGTTAACATATCAGAAAGAGTGAGAGAGCTCTGTGGGGTCACTTTTACAAAGGCATTATTATTGTTTTTATTATTATTTATTATTATTGACTCTTGTTTCTTGCATTACCAAATGTGTGACTGAGCCTCAGATATAATTTATGATCATTAGTCAATTTAAAACGATTGACAGAATATAACAGTTCAGTAAGATTAATGATTGTAATAGTGTAACTCTAGATATGGGCAGAAGCAACAAGAGGGAAAAATTTCCAAGACCATAGTAGACTAGTAAGACAGGTGGTCCAGAGGTTTCTGGCTACTGTTAACAGGGATTAGTCTGGTGATAGTACACTGAGAGTCTATCAATGAAATCCATGCCTAACCTGGGAATGAGCATTTCTAGCACCATGGGGCAAACTGGTCACAAAATGCCTCCCAAATCTTGGTCGAAATTAAGACCGGAAAGGAAGGGATTGTAAAATAAACAATGTTACCCACCATCCAGTTCTACAAGAATCAAGTCATTAGCCACTGCAGTTGCTGACCTACAATACACCCTGAAAGGAATTCAGGGTGAAGATCAGGAAGAAATACTGTGTTCTCTGGGGAAACTGGCAGAACCCTTCCTAACTAACAGGCATAGTTAGAGTTTTTCTGAAGAAATTTTTTATGAACCTGGATTCTTGCATTTCCCGTACTTAGAAAAGCACTAAATTCATTACTTAAAACGTCTGTTCCTTGTGGGTAGCAGCAACCTTCTACTGAGATGTGTGTTTGATTGCAGGTACCCTTTTCTCCAAAATCATATTGATACTGACATTCCTCTCTTACCCTTTGGCAACTGTTCTCAGAGCTCTCTGAGAGACTGTCTCCTGGGTTATAATCCTCAGTTTGGCTCAAATAAAATTTTCTATTTCTTTCTTAGATTAATTAATTAGATTAATTAATTTTTTCTGTTGACAAAAATCTACCAGAAATTGAAGGGATAGAGAAACAGTTCAAAAATGCAATAAAGAAACAATCAGATAAACACACAATATGTGAGAATCTATAAAACAAATTTAATTCTCCAACAAATAAAAATTTAAGTTGAGGGGAGGAGTAGTATTATAGAGAGAATAAAGGGAACTTAAACAGCTTTAATAACCAAACGTAGTGTTTGGACTTTGTTTGGAAATTGATTTGAACCAAGCAAGTGTAAAATAAATTCTATGAGTCAGTTGGGACAATTGAAATATGGGCTTGATGTTACACGGTAGTAAGTAATATTAATTTTTTTAAAGATTGATATTGTCATGTTGGTTAACAAATAAAAGAAAAGTCTACACCAGTATAAAGTCTTTATGAAAAAGTGGAAATATATGAAAATACGAGACAGTATACTGTCTGGGATTGATTGAAAATACTCTAGCATTTAAAAAAAAAGTTGGGAGGGAGGGATACAGGATACAGACTGGCAAAAAGTTTATACTTGTTGTAGCATAATGAAGTATACAATATTTCATGATAGTATTATTTCTGTTTTTATATTTTGATAATTTCATTTACAAAAGGTTATGTTTGCTAAATGGCCCTAGGGAAATCTCACACACGATTTGCTAATAGTATAAATTTAAGATAACCTATGGTGAAAATTGTCATTCTACTAATACTCTACACAAGCTGGATGTCTCAAGCTAATATTAAGCTAAATTATATAATTTACATATCAGCAACCCTTTGGAATAAGCCATATTATTTATAGAAACTGTCAAAATAAATAAATATACAATCATATTCATAATTTCATTCTTAAAAGTCACGTATATTTAACCTTGGCTTGCCTTGTAATGTGTACCCCAATTATAAATAATCCTTAATTTTATAGATGAAAAATTATAGATATTGATAAAAATATGGATATGACTAATTGATAGAACTTCTCATTGATAATGTATATGCAAATCTATCTAAAAGCTCCTTTTTAGAGAGCCATGGTATGTACTAATTACTGTGATAAAATCTTTAACAAAGATAATGATTTAACACTGTGCATCCTCTCAAATTTTAAAATTTATTTGACAATGGAATTCATTTTTCTCATGGCATGTGCAACACATATGTGCAAATATGTGCATGTAGTTGATGTGTACTCTTCAGAATTTTTACTCAACCAATAAATATGATTTAAACTAATATATTAGTATTAAGAAATCTTTATTGTGTCACTTAAGTCTCATCAGGTAGACTAGCTTGAATGGCTTTACTTAAAAATCAACTAAAATAGAAGTCACTGTCTTTTCAAGATTTAATATTCAGTCATATCAAATAATTGTTACATTACTAATATATAAATTAAAATAAGAAAACTAGGGACATAAAAATAGAAAAACAAAATATATACTGTCTCATTTTAGATTCATGTTTTATATTTTTATTCACATGATATGAACTGTTTGGTAATTACATTCTGTTCCATTTGATGGGTGAAGAATTTAAAGAAATCTGCTGAGATGTCAGCATATTACATAAGAAAATGAGGAATCATAAAGATGCATAGGCAGAATGGCAATATAGGTAAAGTAGTGAATGAAAATATTTTTAATCATTAAAGGGGTAGGAGTCAAGCAAGCAACAATTGAATAGTTAAAAGAAAAGAGAGATAATTGGAAAGTCTACATAAAGGTATATAATAGTAATCTCATGGGCCCTAGTAATAGGATTAACACAGGGAATAATAATAAAAATTAAAAATAAAATAAAATAATGAAATTTAATTAGTGACATTAATTAGTGATATCACATAAATAGATCCACAGATCCCAATGATACTTCAATCATAATGGAGTTCAGTAGAAGAATCCTATGGAGATTAGATCAATATCCAGACATTCACCAAATTTATCAAGTATCTGGGCTCTGAAATATGCTCACTTTCTTACCTTGGGTAAGACATTTACCCTCTGAAATATGTAATATCTAGGTTTAAGACTAGTATCTATTACAGAGTTGTAGTCAAGATTAAAGGGAATAAAGTATGTTTTATGTATACCCAAAACATATTAACAATGAAAAATGTCATTGGTTATTATGATCATAAATATTATTGTTTATCATCCATGCTTTATATTGAAGACACAGGATTATTGAAGCAGTTCTTTAACACCTAGTAGATACCCAGTGGAGCAAGGGCTATATAAAAGTGAATTATTTTTAGATTAGATTACTGAAAACTTTCAAACTTGCTTGCACATTCACACATTCTTTAACAAAATTGAAAAATAGCCTATTTTCTCTTCTCTAGTCCCAAAGCAGAATCCTCATGGAAAGTGGGCAGAGTAAATGAATACTTTTTTGAGTTGGGTGTGTTTATGAATAGGAGAGTAATTGATGCTCCTGAGTCATAACTGGAATAGGCTGGGCCTCTGTTTTCAATTATTTGAATCACCCTCCCCAGGGAAGTCACTAGGCTACACTGGGTGTAAAAGTTTATGGAGCAAAAAAGATGAAGAAGGGATTCATTGTTAATGCATGCCTACTAGAGATAAAGTGGTGTCATTAAAATTGAAGCTTTTTACAGTTATAATTTATCAAGGCTTATCCATGATAAAAACCAACATTTTCACTTGAGTTTATTTCCTACTCATCTAGTTGGAGAGCCCTTGTAAGTGTCCATTTCTGGAGCATCTCTGATGCAGGAAAATGATGTTGAGGACATTGGGCTGTATTAGCATCCATATGAAACTCATTTTAATTTTATTAAAGTAAGCCACTCAGGCAATCTTTCTTTCTTCTTACATTAACATTACACTAAGAATATATCAAAAAGATTAAACAGCATATACATATTTGTAAAAAGAATAGTTAGCTTAAAATATTTCAATTTGCTTCTGTGTGTGTGTGTGTGTCTGTGTGTGTGTGTGTGTGTGCTTGGATCTATGTTACATCAAGGAGATTTGGACCAAAAACATGCAATTTTTAAAATCAGATATTCGATGTGTTTTGTCCCCAAATTGGATCACTGCCCAGTTTTTTTCTTTGCATGACAATATTTCTTATTACTCAGTCTTTCCTAATGCACAGTGCTCACTTTCAAAGGGAAATATTTCTTACAGTTTTATCAGTCATGTCTATGTTTTGTCAATGGATATTAAAACCAAGAGTTGCAAAGTGTAATTCTTGGTCCCCACCTCACAATTCTAACTACATTCAATAGAAATGTCACACTATTCAACTGAGATTTGTTATCATCTAGATGTTGGAAACAGAATTTCAGATTGGTATCGATACTGAGGACCATTCAAAGTATAAAAAAAATAAAACTTTATTTTGCCATCTTTATTGTATAGAACTGAAAGTCTCTTGAGAACCCATCTTATTGCTGGTTCCAGAGAGAAAGTTTTACAGTTGTCTCATCTGATTATCAGATACAAGAAAATGAGGGTGCTGCATATTGACTATTCTCTTACTGTGTTAGTTTCCTATACTGTCTACAAATTATAACAGACTTTGCAGCTTAGAACAACATCCATTTATTATCACATAGTTTCTCTAGGTCAGAAATCCAGGCAGGCTCAACAGGGTCCTCTGCTCAGAGTCTCCCCAGGCCAAATGCAAAGGGTTGGATGGGCTAGTCCTTTCCACATTATCTGGAGAAGAATCGTCTTCCACACTCATTTTTGTTGTTGGCAGAATGCAGTTCCCTGCATCAGTTGGACTAAGGTCCCATTTCCTTACCTGCTGTCAGTTGGGGGCAGTGAGGTGGATGTGGGGCTCTCCCCTGCTCCTGAAGGCCAAATACGTTTCTTTTAACATTGCTCTTTTTATCTTCAAAGCCAGCAATGGTACATCAATTTCTTTTTGCACTTCAATTCTCCCTGACTTCCTCTTCTATCTCTGAGTTTAAGAACTTGTGTGATTAAATTAGACCTAGTTGAATAATCTCCTTTCTGTCATATAAGTAAAGGGTATTCAACGGATGAGAGATTTTTAAAAACATCATTCAGGTAACCAGAGTCTCTATACACCTACCCTAGACTTGCGAGAATATACATTTTATCAGAATATACAATGGTTAAAATGTGTATGCTCTGCACATAAATGTACATATAAAATGTAGGCTTTGGAATCAACTAAGCCCAGGTTCAAGTTTAAGCTTAATTATTCAATAATTAGGTGATTTTTTGAGTCTCAGTTTTTTTAACCTCTAAAACTCAATTATTACCAATTTTATAGGGCTGTTGAATTGATTACATGAGATAAAGCATGGCAGTTAATACAGTAATTAATATAGAGGGAGCCCTAAAAGAATGATTCCCACATTATGTAGAAATTTTATCATTATAAAGAGTATTTATTCAGCAACTCTCCCTAGCAGAGTCCATCCCATCCTTTGGTTCACTTATTTCTCTCCTAAAATGCCTTCTGTCCTCAAGCATGCACAAAAAGATGCCTAAAATATCTCTTTGCCACGTACTCCTCCAAATTTTTCAAGAATTCCAGTGCAACCCTACACATCTATAAACAGCGTGTATCATTTGTAATAAGCAGTATGCATGTCTTGCCATCTAATTTTAAAATTCACATCCCACATTTTCCTGAATCGAAATTAGGGTGTCTTGATTACACTAAATCTTTAGTGTCAGGTATGTGATATTGAAACTGAGCAGGACCCTGCAGGGCCTTCCCAGGGACAGATCCCTGGTGTCCCCTGTCTGCCTCTTGTTTGTAAAGCTTTTCAGCTTTAGCCTCCTGGGGCTTCCCTGAGTTCCAAAGAGCACATTTAATCAGAGAAGTAAGAAAATGCAGAAACAAAGGAAAACATTCATGCAAGACAAAATGATAATAGTTTAGCCATAACATAAAAAGTCAAGGACTTTTAGTTCCTCCTCAGAGGCTACAGATAATATCCCTAGCCATATCCTTGAGTTGTTTTGCAGATAATAAAATCCCCACCAGGTGGAAAAAGTTAACTGCATGCTGACCACCAGCATGTAGACCCGAGACCTGTTGGAACCAGGAGGTTGATGATGTTGACTCCCAAAATACCACCCAGTTACCTAACCACCAACCAATCAGAAGAATGTCCACAAGTTGATCAGGCACCCTGTGGCCCTCTTCCTCACCTTGCCTTTAAAAAACTTTCCCTGAAAGCCATAAGTGGGTTCAGGTCTTTTGAGCATGAGCTGCTCATTCTCCTTGCTTGGCCCCAGGTTGGATGTCTTGCAATAAATGCTGTACTCTCCTTCACCATGACTTGGTGTCAGTAGACTGGCTTTACTGCAAGCAGGCAAGTGGACCCAAGTTTGGTTTGGTAACAATATCTCACCTATCATTAGGACAGTTGTCTATAAACTCCCATTCATTAGCAATTAAAATCTTGTCCAATAAGGAGTTGAACTGGGGAAATTTTATTTACAAAATGGTTTTTCCTTCCCAAAGGAATGGAAGGAAAACCATCAGCACCTTTCACTCATCCCCTATTCAATTCATTTCTGCATCTGGAACAAAGTAATAGAAGAAAGTGCCATTAATACAAATGCACTGTAAATCTTGATTTTCAAATACTAACTCCTGACCTCACAGGGATCATTTATTCAGCACCAGGGATCTCTCTCCTTCTCCATATATATTCTCTATTCTTCCTGATAACTATTCACTTCATTCCTGAGAACCACAATTACATTTCCTATTGCAGTCGTGATTATACAGAGTATTTTAAGCTGCCAATTTAATCCAAATGTTTATTAAACTCTTTCTGGGGAAAGAAAATTAAATTATTTTAGTAAAACTAGACCTTTATTAGTACACCAGTAAGCATGCAATGTTTATTACAGCTCAGAGATTTCAGCAAATGCCTTTTAACTGAACTTGTTTTGTAGCTGTCCCCTAACAATTTTGTTAAATTCAGTGGTAATTAGCAATTAGGCACCTACATGAACTGGGATGAACATTACTGAATGATAGGTGCGTGAGCTGTGTGGAAATACTGACAATGAGGTAAGGAAATGTGAATAGACTGATGAAAATGATGTTTACTTCCTGTGATCTCATCCATACCCATAGGTTTTAATACCATCCATAAGCCAATAACTCTTAAATTCTTATTCTTGGCAAGCTTTCTATGAGTTTCAAGCTACTTGCAATCTCCTCTTTAATGTCTAATAAGCATCTCAAGTTTTATGTACAAGTAGTAACACAAATACTTTCTTCACTACATACTCACCTCTAGTCTTCCTCATCTCAAAAACATAACAAATAACACATCAACATAATTGTCTGATTGAAAACCTGTGAAAACTGGTAGATTTTTAAAGAACCACAAAACAGCAAGTTATTTTCTTGAAATTATTCTGGCTTTATGGTACATAAATGGATACTACCTAAGCCAGATATCCTGTATAGTATATTACTGTTAATTTTTCTTGCATATCACCCTATTTAAGAAATAATCCTAGAATTTGATTGTTTTGTGCTAATGAACTTGCAATGATTTCAAAATTAATTAGCAAAATTATTTTCTTAATATCTAAAGTACAATTCTCTCTAGGAAAATATTCTATATATTTTTGTTTGATGATAATATGAAACAAATTTCTAAAAAACTAGAATTTCACTCTGTGTATTAACAACAAATATAGGATAAAATGTAAAAACATATACCATTTATAATAGTACAAAAATATTATAAACCTGGGAATAAATTTAACAAATGATGTAAAAGATTTCTACACAGAAACCCATAAAAGTTGTGTTTCATAAAATGCAAGATTTATTAGGCAGAAGATAATATTTTTAATTTGACACTTTCCCCCATAGATTTAGTTCAATTTCAATCAAAATCCAATAAGAATTTGGGGAAATTTGACGAGGTAAAACTAAAGTTTATTTGGGAATATAAGTGGTCAATAAGAACCAAATATTTATTTTGAAAGGATAAGATGAGAAGACTTCCTTTACTGAATGCCAAGACTAATTATAAAGCTATAATAAATATGGCAATGCACATTGGCATAAGAATAAAGAGATAAACACTCAGATACAAACTCACATATAAGTGGACCCTTGAATGTATTACTGCAGAGTGATAGACAAGTAATAAAGTTCTCAATAAAAGTTGCTGGAAAATTACCTACATGGGAAAAAAAGTGGAACGTAATCCTACTTCAGATTTTTTGAGAAAAAATTGTGATACGCTTTCAAGAGATGTGTAAAATAATGTTAATGTGAAAAATATGTATTTTAGGAGATTATTTAGTAAAACATGCTTTTGACTACAGGATAGGCAAGACCTTTTTTAAAAATAAGCACAAAGAATATTTTTAAACTTAATGAGAAAAGATAATAAGCTGGGCTACATTAAAATTAAAAACTTGAATTCATTAAGAGACTCCTGCCAAGAGAATGAAAATGCAAGCCACAGAGTGGGAGAAATTATTTGCAACAAATATAGCTCACAAGCTACACACACACACACACACACACACACACACACACACACACACACACACAATGTATATATATAAAACATACATATATATGTATATATTCCACATATCTATAATATGTAAGTATAAATATCCCACAAATGAATTTAAAATAAAGAAAACCAGTAGGAAAATGAATAAGATTTAAACTAGTATTTTAAAAAATGTGCATTGGTATTTATAGCTCTACAATATGTTTGTAACAACATAAACTGGAAGCAACACAAAAGTTCATTAGTAAGGGAATGAATAAATAGAATATTCACATATAGATATAATACATCAGGATAAAGGAGTGAACTACCACTAGATGCAACAATACAGATAACTCTAAGAAACGTATTTAGTGAAAAAAGAAAGTACAAGACCATTTTAAAATTCAAACATAAGCAAAATTAAGCAATTTTTTTAACATGCATAAAGTGGTGTGATGGTAAATTGGCTCTTCAGAAAACAAAAAGCCATGATTTTTAGTTTATACTGATTTTTGTGGTGTAAATACTGCCATCATGGCTGATTTTCTAACTAGCAACATTGCAGATCTGAAAGTGAAATTGGGAAAACGTGCAAATAATAGGCTCTTTGGTGCCAATACTCAGTGGTCCCCGCATATCACTGCATTCACAGGTGATATAGCAATTAAATATTTCTACAAAGCAAAATGCAAACCTTTAAAAAGTGTTCATTTTTTCAAAAAGTTAAAAAAATGATTTTCAGACACATATACAATGAAAACATGAGAAAGATTTTATTCAGTTCATTAATGAAGGAGGGAACTGATCAGATGGTAAACCTGGTTCAAACAAGAATTAGAAGAAAAATGATTATAAGTCCACTGTAAAAGGCATTCTAAAATAGTCTACTTAGTTAGCAACAAAAATGATTAATGACCTACAGGACAGTACATAACTTTTGGAGTTATTTTTCTGCTAGACAGAAATTTTTTGCAATTCTATTGGATAAGATCTACAAGTTTAACAGGTAATTTATGAGTGTGTGAGCCTTTATTTAATAGCAACATCAACCACAGTTACATTTTTCTAGAGCGTTAAGTCATTTGTTGCAGAAGTTTCAATATAAATTTGAAAGAATATACTGTCCACATTTCTGCTTTATTTCCAAGTTGTAAACAATTGTTCTTAATGACCCTGCCAATTTGATAATATATAGTCTCCAAAGGTTATTCTTGATCACAAAAATGATAGTCCCTCCTAGAGAAAGGGAAATAAAAACAAAAATAAACAAATGGGACCTAATGAAACTTAAAAGCTTTTGCACAGCAAAGGAAACCATAAACAAGACCAAAAGACAACCCTCAGAATGGGAGAAAATATTTGCAAATGAAGCAACTGACAAAGGATTAATCTCCAAAATTTACAAGCAGCTCATGCAGCTCAATATCAAAAAAACAAACAACCTAATCCAAAATCAGGCAGAAGACTTAAATAGACATTTGTCCAAAGAAGACATACCGATTGCCAACAAACACATGAAAGGATGCTCGACATCAGTAATCATTAGAGAAATACAAATCAAAACTACAGTGAGGTATAACCTCACACCAGTCAGAATGGCCATCATCAAAAAATCTACAAACAATAAATTCTGAAGAGGGTGTGGAGAAAAGGGGGAGCGTCTTGCACTGTTGGTGGGAATGTAAATTGATACAGCCACTATGGAGAACAGTATGGAGGTTCCTTAAAGAACTAAAAATAGAACTACCATACGACTCAGCAATCCCACTACTGGGCATATACCTTGAGAAAACCATAATTCAAAAAGTGTCATGTACCAAAATGTTCTTTGCAGCTCTATTTACAATAGCCAGGACATGGAAGCAACCTAAGTGTCCATCAACAGATGAATGGATAAAGAAGATGTGGCACATATATACAATTGAATATTACTCAGTCATAAAAAGAAACAAAATTGAGTTATTTGTAGTGAGGTGGATGGGCCTAGAGTCTGTCATACAGAGTGAAGTAAGTCAGAAAGAGAAAAACAAATACCATATGCTAACACATATACATGGAATCTAAGAAAAAAAAAGGTCATGAAGAAGCTAGGGGAAAGACGGGAATAAAGACACAGACCTACTAGAGAATGGACTTGAGGATATGGGGAGGGGGAAGGGTAAGCTGTGACAAAGTGAGAGAGTGGCATGGACATATATACACTACCAAACGTAAAGTAGATAGCTAGTGGGAAGCAGCCGCATAGCACAGGGAGATCAGCTGGGTGCTTTGTGACCACCTAGAGAGGTGGGATAGGGAGGGTGGGAGGGAGGGAGACGCAAGAGGGAAGGGATATGGGAACATATATATATGTATAACTGATTCACTTTGTTATAAAGCAGAAACTAACACACCATTGTAAAGCAATTATACTCCAATAAAGATGTTAAAAAAAAAAAAAAAGATAGTCCCAATAGGCTTTGGCTTAATTATTTACATAGGGCTACAAGAAGCGTTAATTAACCATATAAACCTCTTTGAGTATACAGTATCGAGCACATTCTGAAGGAAGAGAATTAACTTCTGTCTCAAAATGTCGTCAAGGAATCTCAAATTGTATAATGTGAAAGCCTTTATTATTATCTCTTTCATCTTGAGGCTAACCAAGAAGAAAAATTCTCTCCACTATATTTCTCCTATAGTGCTTTTTTTTTTTTTTTGCGGTACGCGGGCCTCTCACTGTTGTGGCCTGTGCCACTGCAGAGCACAGGCTCCGGACGCGCAGGCTCAGCGGCCATGGCTCACGGGCCTAGCCGCTCCGCGGCATGTGGGATCTTCCCGGACCGGGGCACGAACCCGCGTCCCCTGCATCGGCAGGCAGACTCCCAACCACTGTGCCACCAGGGAAGCGCTCCTATAGTGCTTTTTGACTTCAGTGATTTTCTCTCTCCTCTTTTCAACTGAAAGTATCAAACTAGTCTGATTCAACCAAGGGTTCTTCTTACTAATACGAACTTTCAATCTTATATAAGAAGGTTTCTGAGCTAGCAGTTTCTGACTCTCTTTCTTTCTTGAAAGACTAATATCATCAGTGCTCAAACTCTGGACTCAAGAACTCTCTACAACTCCTAAAAATATCTGAAAAACTTAAAGTGTTTTCGGTGGGTTTATCTCTAAACGTTTACTGTATTAGCCATTTTAAATATTTTTTACTAATTTATTTAAAAATAACAATAATAAATCCATAACATATTAATGTCTAAACACGATTTATTTATTAAACTGTATTTTCCAAAATAAAATTGTGAGAAGAATGGGATTATTTTATACTTTAATATCTCCTTAATAAAATAGATCTCCTTAATAAAATATATATCAGCATTCAACCTGTCAAGTTTATGTAGAATATCTATCCTCACTAGGTATGTAGTTAGAAAAACAAAGAGTATTTTGAATAGCTTTTTTAGATCATTGTAGATATTTTCCTTTGATACTACTTCAAAAACATGATATGTTATTTCTAAAGGTTATTTGCAATGTGGAATTTGATATCATATCAGTAAATTTTTCATACTGTTTCTTTAAAATCCATTGACGTATTCTGTCTTTTGAATGGATCATTTCTCTGTCCTTCCTTTTATAAGATCTTCCATTGGTCATTTGGAAAATATTAGTTCACTGGATTATACAGATCTTCCAAATGTAAACACAACTGATCATATGATATCAGAAATTGTATTAGTTAATATCACCAGTGATCTCATCAGAAAAATCTCTTACTACTAGCAAGTTCTTAAGATCATGGTGACAGATACAAGTTTTCCAAAATTATAATTTTTGTTTGAAAGCTCAAAAATTTTTAATAACAAGTGCTGTCAGTTTTTCCTTGACTTAATAGATGTACGTATTCACTTTTAAGAAAATATGTGCTAAATATCCAAATCTGAATAAACATGTCTATTTATCATTCTGTCAAGTAAAAATGGACAATGATGGGGTTACGGAGATAGCAGTAGGTACAGCTAGTAAGAGGATAGTAATATTACTGAGAATATACTGAGTCAATGTCTGAATATGCATGTATTTACATACAAAAGCTGCTACCTTAAAAATTCTAGCAATCATAAAAACATTTTCCATTAGCTGTCTGAAAAATATTCTCATCAAATATCATGCAACATCTAGACAGATCCACTATATTCCCATAAAAAGTGAGAATAAAAAAGCATATAATGTCTTAATATTATTATGAAAATAGTTTTGACCTCATAGACAGCACACTTTTGAGAAATACTGAGCATGATTAAAGTATTAGAAATTTAGTTTATCTCCTGGAAATGTTGGAATATTTAATTTATATACATTTATTTATGAACCAATTAAAATATTCTTATTTTAAGAGGTATTTTAATCTAATTTATTAATACTTTTAAACATAGAAAAAATGTTTCACATTCATACAAGGAGATATCAAGACCCTTTCTATTTACAGATGACAGACCTACAGAAAGCTTAGAGGTTACCCTAGTCAAAGTAAACACAGAAGCATAAAAAAAATCACAGTTTCATATCTCAAAGAGCCGTTCTCCTTTCCAGTGGGCAGTAAATCTCACAAATAGACTAAAATGAAATAGTCTAAAAAAAACTTGATCCTTTGTCATCTCTTATCCAACAAAGAATAGATCCCATCATCCACCTGCCTGAGATCATCAAATGGTCACATAAACCAGGATACAATCTTTGCTGCTTTCATAATGAAATAAATTATCAACTGTGTACAAATCAGCTTGACACATATCTGCAGTGCTCTCTTTGTTATACAGATGAGACAACGTAGTATATCCCAGGATGAGATACAGATTAATAAGTCCCTGGGCCTTTTTATGGAAAAGGCATGGACATGACCATGAGTTAGGCAAGATACAAACAAAATAACACACTCAATAAGAAAAAAAAGAAACCAAAAAAATCAAGATTACAAGAAAGAACACAAACTTAGAGAAATAGAGTCAGTGAAAGTAAGGTCCTAGTGTTACCTGAGAATCATTTCAGGGGCTATGAAAGGATTTGCCTGAGTCCATGAAGTGTGCTTTTCAGACAAGACGATTTAATTGTCTCTGGCAGGTGAGTCCTTTGAACTTTTGGTGCGTTCTCCAAAACTGTCAAAATACAATTTATAAACACTTTAAAATGTGATTATATGTCAGACTTAGGCAGCTTACTAATTAATAAGCATGTTCAAATGATATTTTTAGGAACAGAGTATTTATAATCCACTTGGGAAGATAGTACAAAATATGTGTACTAGATCAAACTGGTTAATAGCTTAGGGCAATAAAATTGTAATCTTTAGAGTTCTATTTTCTACCAGAAAGTTATTATTTTCACTAGACAGGTATACAAGTTAACATGTTACTTCTGTAGTCTAAGCCCTTAACAGCAAATAGTCAAATCAAATAAAGTAAACTCTCCTAAAAAATTAAGTGATTATTGGGTGCTTTAAACAATTAGTAAGGTATTTAAAGGTCATGCTCTTCACATTGTCCTTACTCCCCAAATTTAAATAATTTATCATGCTTTATAATTTGCATATATTTGCAATAAATAGTATATTATACATGTTTTGTCTCTAAAATATTATTTACATACCCATTTAAACTGGAATATGGAAAATACCTTTCTAACCTTTTGGGTCCAGGCTAGTGAAAGTTTAAATGACAATGTATCCAGTCTTTGTTTCCTTCACATTTCACAGAACCAATTCAAGTGTAGTTCTCAGCGTGGAGGTAGTTGAAATACTGAGTTCAGACCAACTAACCCTGGGATTCAATAACAAAAGAAAAGATACAACTTAAAAGCCTTTGGCAAAAAACAGAAGAACAATTATCTTGTAACTATTGGGTATCAAATGAGAGAACTTAAAAACAAGAATGATAAAAATGTACTTATAGCTTTCTATCGTCTTTTTGAAGTCACTTATGGAAGTTCAGAAATCATCAGCCCCATAGTTTTAAGCCCTCATAACCCAAGATGCAATTGTATTAATAATTAAAGCTTCTGACAGCTATAGAAAGTAATATACAACCCTACTTGCTTGACTGAGTGGTAAATGATTTATTATAAATGATGAGTATTCTATTTTTCTTTCCTGATTGGCTTAAGTCCAGGAAATGAAAATGTTAGTTATTGACATGTGAAGAAATGAAATCAGTATGCTGAAGTGATTCCATTCCAGTACTATAAATATAACTAGTGTTGCTTTAATGTGTTTTAAAGCTAAGACAAAAGCCACCTCTGACAGTTCCATTTATTATCTTAACATGGAATATTCTGCAATCGAATTTATAGTGCCCTGCCACTAATAATAACCAATGAGACATTTGACTAGTAGTTCCTCAAATAAAATCTTGAGTATAATCTTCAAACTTAAAGTCTGCAGATTCCTCAAATTCTGCCCTTTCCTCAAGTTCTGTATTTCATCTTATGCTAAGATCGAAGGCAGAAAATTGTCTCTAAATTTCTTTGCAGCTGTGAAATTTTATTCTAGAGACAGAACACCAGGGGAAAACCACCCTTCCTTTCACAGTGTTATCCCTAAATTGGCTTCAATTCAACTTAAATAAAAACATTGTATATATGAAACATTATAGATTACTTGGGGGAAAACTAAAGGAAAATATGTCTGAATACTAAGGAAAAAAAATCTTTCAAAAAAACCCAAAACTTTTAGAAGAGACTACTCACATACTCAGCTCACATACAAACTAGCATGCCTGACCTGAAGTATGTCCTCTTCTATGTTTGAGAAAGAGGACTTGATTGAAATTAAAAAACAAACAAACAAAGAAAAAAACACCTTTCTTTTCTCAGGGTATTGGCTTGGCTCTATAACTTCTATCAACCTCTCTGCATCCTTCATTCCATCACCCACATCAGCAGGGTAAACTAGGACACAATTACATTTTCATGGCCAAGAATAGCCAAGGTATTTTTCAAGAAGAACAAAGTGAGCCAGTATAAGATATTGATTTCTATTATAGAATTATAATTTTCAAATGAGTGTGGTAATTTAACAAGAATATACAAATTGACCAATGGAACACAATAAAGATGCATACATACATGGTAAACTGATTCATGAAACAGGTGACACCACAGTACAATGGAGAAAGGGTAGAATTTTAAATAAAGGGTGCTGCTATTTACAATAGCCAGGTCATGGAAGCAACCTCAATGCCCATCAACAGACAAATGGATAAAGAAGATGTGGTATGTATATACAATGGACTATTACTCAGCCATAAAAAGGAACAAAATTGGGTCATTTGTAGAGACATGGATGGATCTAGAGACTGTCATACAGAGTGAAGTAAGTCAGAAAGGGAAAAACAAATATCATATATTAACACGTACATGTGGCACCTAGAAAAATGGTACAGATGAACAAGTTTGCAGGGCAGAAATAGAGACACAGATGTAGAGAATAAACGTATGGACACCAAGGGGGGAAAGTGGCGTGGGGGAGGTGTGTGTGATGAATTGGGAGATTGGGATTGACATATACACACTAATATGTATAAAATAGATAACAAATAAGAACTGCTGTATAAATAAATAAATTAAAGAAAATTCAAAAAAATAAAATGAAGGGTGCTAGGTAAGTTGATTCCATACAGGAAATAAAGGAACTTTGTTCTTCTTATGACAACAAAAATTCAATGCCAGATATGCTGCTGACATTGTTATGGAAGGTAAATTAATACAGACTTTTGAAGAAAACATAGAGAATGTCTTCTGAACTTGGATTAGGCGTAGCCATCTCATGCTCAATTTTTAAAATACTTTTTAAAAAGGAAATAAAAAATAAATAGCAATGTATGAAGAAGATTAAGAGCATTTTTCCATCAATAGATGGGTCATAAGAATGAAGAGGCAATACATAGAATGGAATAAGATATTTGAAGCACATATATTTGATAAATATCTAGTTCTCAAAAAATAGCAAAAGAAAATTTTACAAGTTGATTAAAATCAGTAGAAAAAAGCAAACTTGAAGAGTTACTTTATAAAAAAGGATGTGCATAAATGGCCAAAAAGCAAATGAAAAGTGTCCCACTTCATTTGTTATCAGGGAAATGTAAATTTAAACTACAGTAAAATTTCACTGAATACCCAAGGGACATTCTAAAACATAAAAGGGATCATAGCAACAGGTATCAAGGAATTGGAGTAATAGGGAATCTCATTATACACTGCTGGTGGGTATATAAGTTGTTAGCAAACTCTTTAGAAAATTACTTGGTAGTACAAAACTACACTGAACATAATCTACTACCCACCGGCTCCATTTCTGGGTGTGTAACTAACAGAAATGTGCACACCAAAAGACATATATTAGTGTGTTTATAGCAGCACTATTCATAAGTTACCCTAAAATTGAAACAACGCAAATCCCAATCAAGAGTTGAATGAATAAAATACGATATGGTCAAACAATGGAATGCTCTACAGAAATGAGAATGAATGATTTACACCTACTTGCAACAACATGGATGAACCTCAGATATATTATTTTGAGCCAAAGAAGCCAGATACCAAAAGTATATGATTCTATTGATGTACAGTTTAAAACAGGCAAAATGAATCTATAATATTAAAAATCAGAATAGTGATTACCCTGGGGGAGAAATGAATAGATGATTACATGTTAGATTTTTCTAGGATGCTGCTAGGATGTTCTGTTCCTACAAGCCAGTGCTGGTTACAGGTGTAGTTAAATTTATAAATTAATCCCCCCATTTCTGATTTGTGTATTTTTCTGCATATATATTATACTTCCACAAAAATGTCAAAAAAGGAGAAAAAATATCTTTAACGTTTTTTCAAAATCTTTCACCAATGCATTTCCCCAAATTGCAAAGCTCAATCTAGGAATAATATCATTTAAAAATATTTTATTAATTTTATTTTTTGCTGTGTTAGGTCTTTGTTGCTGTGTGCGGGCTTTCTCTAGTTGCAGCGAGCAGGGGCTACTCTTTGTTGCGGTGCGTAGGCTTCTCATTGCGGTAGCTTCTCTTGTTGCAGAGCACAGGCTCTAGGCGCTCAGGCTTCAGTAGTTGTGGCTCGCGGGCTCTAGAATGCAAGCTCAGTAGTTGTGGTGCACGGGCTTAGTTGCTCTGCAGCATGTGGTATCTTCCGGACCAGGGCTAGAACTCGTGTCCCCTGCATTGGTAGGCAGATTCTTAACCACTGTGCCACCAGGGAAGCCCTATCATTTTTAATATGGTGTGTTAAAGGGGCAAAGTAATTTCAGCAAAAGAGTTGATTCAGACTAGGCTATGCCACACACACACACACACACACACACACACACACACACACACACCAGAGACGCACACTCACATATATCTTCTAAGGAAATAAAATTATTCTCAGATTCAATAAGGTCTAAATCCATATTAATAAAGAATGATTGTTTTCCTAAAGCAATAATTGGTAGAAATATGGCATGCCAGAAATGAAAAAAACTCCTTTATATTATTATGAGAAGCAATTTCAACCTTATTTATAGCTATATCTGGTTTTTCCAAACTCTATCCGGAGACATAATTGTTCATTAAAAATTGTCCTGTTATTGTGATTTGTCCCCCAAAACACCATTTATTTATCTTCATTCAGACTATACAAGAAACCTGCTAAAGAAGCTAAAGAGTTTTCAGTGTTTTACTAACTCAAGATGGAAATGATTGGGCAGTGTGACACACACTGCTCCCAAGTAAGTGCTGGCATTTATGACTAACTTCCCCGTAGCACCTCTCATCCGATTTAAGAGGAGTTAAATCTCCTATGTTCTCCGAGCCAGGAGAAACCTACAAATGTTGTTGAATATTTTTGGCATGTAAGAATTAAATGTTATCTTAAAGAGAGCATTACAAACTAATGGAAAAATATTTTTTTAAAAATACAGTTTTTAGAAAAGTGGTTGGAAAAAATTAAGTTTGGATCTTTACATCATAGAACAACTAAACTATATGCCGCCCAATAAATTTAGAAGTTATGTGTAAAAATGAACAGTCTTAAAACACCAAAAACAGTACAAACAAAATGTAAAATGATGATGTTCTAAGGGAAAATAATCAGAGGTGAATAAGGTGACATATTAAGTACACATTTTATAGATATTTTAAACCCTGAATAGTCACAGATAACATTGAAAGATTAAAAAATAAACTTGTAAATTTTGTAATAAGTATGATCGAAGTTAATTTTTAATATGTAAAAATGTCATAAATCTAAATTTATTAACATATACAGCAATAAAAATAGAAATAGATGTGAAAGAATGGGTACAATTTTTTAAAGAAGTGTTTTACTTTAATATTGATATAATTACTTAATTTAAAATAACTAAATTCTATTTGCTGCCAAAATTTTTTTTAGGACTAGTACTTTGTGAGAGAGGGTATGGTGTGACCAGAAATTATTACTGCTGATGAAAGATACAATTGTGGTGCAGGTCTGGAAATGATTTTGGAAGTCTATATAGAGAGGACAAAAGTATTTTTCTATCCTTTGGGCCAGAATTAAATTCCTCAAAACTTCATTCATAGGTGTGGCAATTTAGGTGAGAATATGTATTATAGAATTGTTTACAGGGGAAAAAAGGAACTAACCTACAAATTAATAGATGAGATTGTTCAGTAATTTATGTTACTCATATGTTATAGAATGTTATTCATCAAATACTTTATACTTTTGAAGAATATTTAATATAGCCTAATGCTATGCTAAAAGCAAGTATTGAGTTAAAAAATATACAATAATGTATTTGCAGGATAGTAGTTTAATGCCAATTTTATAAATATATATCTATTTCTACCTTCATTATTTTTTATCCATCTATTTATTAGTCATCTGAGTAGTGAAAAACTTTTCAGCATAACAAAATATTAAACTTTGGATATTGGAATTATCAATAATTTAATCTCCTTTTTATATTCTTATATTGTCCAACATTTCTCAGGGAACACTTTTAAAATCACAATAAACTGTTGAAAATAAATGGCTTCATTCCTCTTAAGTTTTTTCACCTTTGCTTTTCTTATCTTACTGTAGTTGTACAATGTACATGTACAATGTATATTTGTACAATGTAGCCAGTTGTACAATGTACATGTACAATGCATATTTGTACAATGTAGCCAGCACAGAATAGCACATCATGTATAAAAGGAAATTATTTTGTTATTCATTAATTCACCCACTAGATCATATTGGACTACTCCTCCTTATATTCCACAAATAATCATGTATTTAAACTACTAAAATTTCATCAAAAGTCTTTACTATTTCCAACCTCTCTGCAACTGATAAATCAGTTTCTCAAAGAATATAGTTTTTCTGCTGATTTCTGTTTCCAAGATCTTAAAACTTAACAATTAGAGCTAAATTACATATAACCACACAAATCTGCATCTTCTCAAAAGTAGTTGAGGTAAACAAATTAAATAGTTCTTAGTAATTGAATATAACCTATCAAAATTATGGCAGACAATGAAACTTTTTTACATATTTCCAATCTAGAAATTTATTTTAAGTGGCATCTGATTTCCTTTCCTTTCCTTTCCTTTCTCCAAGTCAAAAATGAAGTCTACTTTACTGTAATATAACCGGTAATCTGAAATAAATGCCATACTTTTTGCATAAGTCAAAACCTGTGTACATTACCTTCATGAACTTCAGACTCATCAACATCAGCATCAGAAAGGAATACAGGATTCCAAATTAGTATTTCAATATCTCTTTGTTAATGTGAAAATCATTTACTGAAGCCTAGCCAATCAAAACAAAAAGAAATTGGATGTACACCAGGATTGAGGATTTCTGCCAATGTTTCCTTTATGTAAATAGCACCAGAAAAAGAAACAGACAAAAATATCTCCAGAATCTGCTTAGACTTTCAAATCAAGGGTCACCTGGAAATGTTTTCTCACATAGATGATTGCCAAAATTTGTATACTTATTAGAGAACTTTTCAAACAACTAGATTTCTTATTGCATGTGAACTCAGAGGGCCTCTGTGGGTTTTGCAGTGGTACTGAGCTGGACTCACATCTCTGAGTTGCCATATTCCACCTATATGACCCTAAGCCTACAATGTCCTCTCTGTCAAGAATGACCTTCCTCTTCCTTTCTGCTTAGAGAATCATCTCATTTTTCAAAACTCGGAAAAAAAGAAAAGATAGCATACTTCCAGGAACTTTTGGTGTCATTGAAGGCAGAATCTCTCTACATTGAAAATTAGAAATAACTATGAACAAGCAAATGGTAAACTGATCCATACGGGATGAAACTACATAAAGTTGAGTTTGGAGATATTAAGAAAGTTACTATACAAATGAAAAATGAATTTTAATATTTAGTTTTGGCATAAGATAAAATAGCTAGCATTTTATTTTTATATACAAAAATAAAAATAAAGTTATGGCAAAATTAAAATTCCAAAGTAATCAAATACTGCCTTTTACATATGTCTTTTGCAAATGGTAGGCACATAGCAGGAAAAAACAGCACTGAGTGAATGGAAACATGTAATATGATAAAGGAAAAAATGAGAGGATATGAGAAATGATGTAAGAAATTACAATTAATCATGGTTTCACCAGCCTCAGAGAGACGATTTTGAAATGCAGGCTTTCACTTGACAGTAGCCCTTTTCCTCTCTGAGGGGTGGCCTACAGAAACCCACTGAAGTTTAAGACATCATCTGAGGGTGAGAAGGACCTTTTATTCCTTATTATTATTTTACCTTCACTTCTCACCACCCTCACATATGTACCAGCAGGAGGAGGAGGATACTCTGCGAGGTTTCCAGCAGCCATGTGTACTTTGTGGCAGATACAGAGGGATTATCAAAGGACACTTGCTAAATTCACATAGTATTATGTATTACGAAAACCACAATAGAATAATGATAATTATAATTGATTTAATTTTTGATTTAATTTTGCTAAGATTCCTTTTTGTGGCCACATTTAAAACAAAGATGTGTTCATAGGTGACACATGATAGAAAATGTGCTTTATTTAAAACTGAGCTGGATAAGCACACTGGGTTTGTATTTATCACCTAAAATGGCACCCCAACGTGGTAAGATGTAAACACAGATTTCAATTCACTGGGCTCCTTAAATATGCATAAAATGTGAACTGCTCTGTATAGGTGCACTTCCTTACTGAAAAGAATCACATTTGGTGGTAAACTAGGAAGTCAAAATGCAATGATTAAAAGTTTATATAATTAAGACAGAAAAAAGATGAAGACGATGGGGACAAGGGGTATTTCTTATTTATCTCATTCGAAGCAGCAAGCAAAGAATCAGGGAAAATGTGGCACTAAATAAATCCGTCATGGCTTTAATCATTTAACAAATATTACATTTCTACTATGGCAGTCTTCTAAATGTGGGGGAGGGAGGGAATGGGATATAAAGGTAAGGGAATCATATTCTAGTGATAAGGACAGTGTTTGTTGAATGAATGACTATACCTACCTGGGTAAATTCAACTAAAGAAGGGGAGAAAGTTCAGATAGGCATAAAGATTTGGAAAGAATCTTTTTATTGTATGCATATTATCTATACTTTCGATTTATAGAACATTTATTTTATCAAAACTTTATATTTACAGATTATTATTTTACCTCACAACAACACTCCAAGAAGGTGTTAACATAACCATTTCATTGATGAGTAAGGCTCAAAGTAGTGAATTGTATTGCTTAAATTCCCATAACTATTAGGGGTCAAGTAGAATCTTGAACCCAGGTTCTGGTGGTTTCTTTTGTTTTACTTTATGGAAGAGAGTGCCTCTTCTCTACTACAGGCACACCTGAGAGATATTGTGAGTTCAATTCCAGATCACATCAATAAATTAAATCACAATAAAGTGAGTCACACAAATTTTTTTTGGCTTCGCAGTACATAAAAAGTTTGTTTACACTATACTCTAGCCTATTAAGTGTGCAACAGCATTATGTCTAAAAAAACAATGTACATACCTTAATTAAAAAAATACTTTAGGGCTTCCCTGGTGGCGCAGTGGTTGAGAGTCCGCCTGCCGATACAGGGGACACGGGCTCGTGCCCCGGTCCGGGAGGATCCCACATGACGCGGAGCGGCTGGGCCCATGAGCCATGGCTGCTGAGCCTGCGCATTCGGAGTCTGTGCTCCGCAACGGGAGAGGCCACAGCAGTGAGAGGCCCGCGTACCGCAAAAAACAAAACAAAACAAAACAAAACAAAAAAACTTTATTGCTAAAATATGCTAACCATCCTCTGAGCCTTTAGCGAAGTCCTAATCTTTTGCTGATGGAGGTTCCTGTCTTAACATTGATGGCTGCTGACAGATTAGGTGGTGGTTGCTGAAGCTGGGGTATCTGTGGCAATTTCTTTAAATAAGACAACAATGACGTTTGCTCCATTGATGGACTCTTCCTTTCACGAAAGATTTCTCTGTAGCTCACAGTGCTGTTTGATAACATTTTACACCCCAGCTGAATTTCTTTCAAAATCAGAGTCAATCCTCTTAAATCTTGCTGCTGCTTTATCAAATAAGTTAACATCATATTCTAAATCCTTTCTCATCATTTAAGCAATCTTCAAGCATCTCCACCAGAAGTAGCTTCCATCCCAAGAAAACACTTTCTTTCTCATCTATGAGAAGCAATTCCTCATCTGTTCAATTTTTAACATGAAATTGCAGGCATTCAGTCACATCTTCAGGCTCCACTTCTAATTCTAGTTCTTTCCACCACATCTACAGTTACTTTCTCCACTGAAAACTTGAATCCCTTAAAGTCATCCATGAGGATTGCAATCAACCTCTTCCAAACTCCTGCTAATATTGATATTTTAGCCTCTTCCCAGGAATCATAAATATTCATAATGGCATCTGGAATGATGAATCCTTTCCATAAGCTTTTCAGTTTACTTTGCCAAGGTCCATCAGAAGAATCGCCATTTATAGGTTATAGCCTTGCGAAATGTATTTCTTAAATAAGACCTGAAAGTCAAAATTACTCCTTGTCCCATGGGCTGCAGAATGGATGTTGTGTTAACAGGCATGACAGCAGCATTAATCTCCTTGTACATATCCATCAAAGATCTTGGGTGACCAGGTGCATTGTCAGTGAGAAGTCATATTTAGAAAGGAATCTTTTCTGAGCAGTAGGTCTGCGCAGTGGGCTTAAATGATGTTGTGAACAGATGTACCATCATCTAGACTTTGTTGTTCCATTTCTAAAGCACAGGCAGAATAGATTTAGCACCATTTTTAAGGGCCCTGGGATTTTGGGGTTGGTAAATGAGACCTGGCTTTGACTTTAAGTCACCAGATGCATTAGCCCTTAGACAGCCTGTCTGTCCTTTAAAACTTTGAAGCCAGGCATTGACTTCTCCTCTCTACCTATGAAAGTCCTAGATGGCATCTTCTTCCAACATAAGGTTGTTTCATCTACATTGAAAATCTGTTGTTTAGTATATCCACCTACATTAATTATCTGAGCTAGATCTTCTGGATAACTTGCTGCAGTTCTACGTGAACACCCATGGTTTCACCTTACACTGTTAGTTACAGAGATGGCTTCTTTCCTTAACCCTCATGAACCAACCTCTGCTGTCTTCAAATCTTTTTTCTGCAGCTTCCTTACCCCTCTCAGCCTTAACAGAATTGAAATGAGTTAGAGCCTTGTTTTGGATTAGGCTTTGGCTCTAGGGAATATTGTGTATGATTTGGTGTATCCAAACTACTAATACTTTCTCCATAACTAGAAATAAGTCTGTTTTGCTTTCTTAACATTTGTGTGTTCACTGGAGCAGCACTTATAATTTCCTTCAAGAACTTTTCCTTCACATTCACAACCTGGCTAACTGGTGCAAGAGGCCCAGACTTTGGCCTATGTCAGCTTTCAACATGCCTTCCTCACTAAGTTTAATCATTTCTAGCTTTTGATTTAAAGTGAGAGACTTGTGACTTTTCCTTTCAGTTGAACACTTAGAGGCCATTTTAGGGTTATTAATTGGCCTAATTTCAATATGGTTTTGTCCTCAGGAATAGGAAGACCCGAGGAGAGGGAGAGAGATGGGGGAACAGCCGGCTGGTGGAGCAGTCAGAACATACGCACAATATTTATTAAGTTGACCACCTTATATGGCACAGTTTGTGGTGCCGTGACACAATTACAATAGTAACATCAAAGATCACGGATCACAGTTCACCATAACAAATATAATGAAAAAGTTTGAAATATTGTGAGAACCACCAAAATGTAACACAGAGACATGAAGTGAGCAAATACTTCTAGAAAATATGGCACTGATAGTCTAGCTTGAAGAAATGGTGCCACAAATCTTCAATTTTTAAACAACGTTCTATCTGTGAAGTGCAATAAAGCAAAGCACAGTAAGATGAGGTATGCTCTTACCTTCATGGAACCTGTCAGGGTTGTATTCCCATTAAGTCTCTTCCTGTGAAAACTAAACCAGTGAAAAGAATATTGTACCTGCATTTGAAAAATCTCAGGCTCTATCTGGTATTGCTGTGGACAAGCAGCTTGCCTGTGGTCACGCATGCTCATGTACAGTTTCTTCATTTCTGAGGAGACTTCTACAAAGTTTCTATCCCACTACAATCAACGGTCCGTTGTCTAGTGTAGATTTTATTCTAGTTTTTCTTGTTGTCTGTTTATTAGTGCTCCTTGGGGTATTCTGCTTGTCACCCACTTTTCCCAAAGTCTTGAAGAGGAGTTCCTTAGGATCAAGGCCTTGTCTGGAACTCCTGGTCTCACTGTTTCCTCGATAGGACTCAAAATTCTTCCAACTAGTGCCATTGGAGAGGTTACTATAGGGCAAGTCACACTTTATTTACTGTTCTCTATCTTTACTTTCCATGACACTATTATATAAAACATACAGGTGTATAAGACTTAATTAAAGCCTTGAGAAAATGAAATGTAATTACAGTGTAGGAGGAGAAAACTTAGATATATGTGCCACATAATAATTTTCTTACAGAATAAGGGTACTTATTCAAGAGGTTAAGCTTTAAGGAGGCAGGCGGGGAAGAAGGTCCCTTTATAGAGAAAGACTATTTTCATCCTAATTTCTTTCATTCAGATTTTTTTCTCTCTTCAAAAATTGATCTAACCTCTGCTATTTTGCTAACCCCCTCTACCCACAAAATTTCATCTGATGCCAAGCTCCATATTCCTCCTTTTTTTAATCAGGTGAGATTAACACACTATGGGTGTGTCAGGACAGCTTCAGTAGGATAATCAGGGCTTTCTATTTGAGAGAAACGTATATTAATTACATTCTGAGAAGTACAGGAAATATCTATTCTTCCCTGACCGGATGACGAGAAATGATATAATTCGTCTCTGCATATAGTAAATTTAGATTTAGAACTCTTTGACTTCACCCCCTTATGCAGTATTATTTGTAATCTTAAAACCACACGGTCATCACCAACTTGTACTTTCCATGGAAATGTGCTTTTTTAGTTGATCTTAGAGTCCACAGGGCCAATTTTATAACTTTCAAACAGGATGCAAGTCCTTTCTCCTTCTGGTCTTCCCTTGGGAATTTCCAAGACAGATACTTTGTCAAAGTACTTACTTCTCTTCTGTCCTAACACTCCATTAACTGCTTTTCACCTTTATCAACAGTTGTTTTGGTCATTAGCATTTGAATTGCAACAAGTTCATGCCAGTACTCATCATCACCCAAACTCTTGTTCAATTTTTCCTAAAAATCATTGTCTGCACTTCTCCTGATTCTCTGTTGCAAGTTCTCAAGCAGCTCAGTTGGTGATACTCAGTCTACCCACAGTGCACTTCAAGGCATGTATTGTACTCTTCCAGCATCAAGTATTTACAGAGGGTGACTACCTGACTCCTGTTCTCCAGTGTTCCTTTTTTTTCCCCAGGTAGTATGGCAATTTCTCCCTTATTTTCAGTTGTACCCACAACATAGTGGTATAGGTCCAAATATCAATACATTTGGAACTTCCATACTTAGCTCCTTGGTGGCAGGAAACCCCTATCATATTCATTTGGATTGCTGTTAATAAAGGGATTTTCTTTTTACCTTTGATCATCCCAACCTCTGCTTTGAACTTAAGGGATGGGAAATGAGTCAGATAATGCTCAGGATATCTTTATTTTGTGCCAGGGATCACTATTCTCTTGTTATACTGTTGTGAAAATGTAAACCAAAATATATGAATTAATCAAAAAGATGGGTGGGATGGACTGAAGGCCACCAGACGAAAACCAAAGGAAATGTCTTTAGTTTGACTTGTTTCCAATTGATTAAAAGTCTTAAATTGAGTGAGGCTCTAGATTAACTGTGTTTTTTTGTTTTGTTTTGTTTGTTTGTTTATACTGCAGATACTTTTTTTTTTTTTTTTTTTCCGCGGTATGCGGGACTCTCACTTTTGTGGCCTCTCCCATTGCAGAGCACAGGCTCCGGACGCGTAGGCTCAGCGGCCATGGCTCACGGGCCCAGCCGTTCTGCGGCATGAGGGATCTTCCTAGACCGGGACACGAACCTGCGTCCCCTGCATTGGCAGGCAGACTCTCAACCACTGTGTCACCAGGGAAGCCCTGCAGATTCTTATTAGTCATCAATTTTACACACATCAGTGTATACATATCAATCCCAATTGCCCAATTCAGAACAACACCATCCCCACCCCACCGTGGTTTTCCCCACTTGGTGTCCATACATTTGTTCTCTACATCTCTGTCTCAACTTCTGCCCTGCAAACCGGTTCATATGTACCATTTTCTAGGTTCCACATATATGCGTTAATATACAATATTTGTTTTTCTCTTTCTGACTTACTTCACTCTGTATGACAGTCTCTAGATCCATCCACGTCTCAACAAATGACTCAATTTCATTCCTTTTTAAGGCTGAGTAATATTCCATTGTATATATGTACCACATCTTCTTTATCCATTCATCTGTTGATGGGCATTTAGGTTGCTTCCATGACCTGGCTATTGTAAATAGTGTTGCAATGAACATTGGAGTGCATGTGTCTTATTGAATTATGGTTTTCTGTGGGTATATGCCCAGTAGTGGGATTGCTAGATCATATGGTAATTCTATTTTTAGTTTTTTAAGGAACCTCCATACTGTTCTCCATAGTGGCTGTTTCAATTTACATTCCCACCAACAGTGCAAGAGGGTCCCCTTTTCTCCACACTCTCTCCAGCATTTGTTGTTTGTAGATTTTCTGATGATGCCCATTCTAACCAGTGTGAGGTGATACTTCATTGTAGTTTTGATTTGCATTTCTCTAATAATTAGCGATGTTGAGCATCCTTTCATGTGCTTCTTGGCCATCTGTATGTCTTCTTTGGAGAAATATCTATTTAGGTCTTCTGCCTATTTTTGGATTGGGTTGTTTTTTTCTTTAATATTGAGCTGCATGAGCTGTTTACATTTTGGAGATTAATCCTTTGTCCATTGATTCATTTGCAAATATTTTCTCCCATTCTGAGGGTTGTCTTTTCATCTTGTTTATACTTTCCTTTGCTGTGCAAAAGCTTTTAAGTTTCATTAGGTCCCATTTGTTTATTTTTGTTATTTCCATTACTCTAGGAGGTGGATCAAGAAAGATCTTGCTGTGATTTATGTCAAAGAGTGTTCTTCCTATGTTTTCCTCTAAGAGTTTTATGGTGTCTGGTCTTACATTTAGGTCTCAAATCCATTTTGAGTTTATTTTTGTGTATGGTGTTAGGGAGTGTTCTATTTTTATTCTTTTACATGTAGCTGTCCAGTTTTGCCAGCACCACTTATTGAAGAGACTGTCTTTTCTCCATTGCATATCTTTGCCTCCTTTGTCACAGATTAGTTGACCATAGGTGCGTGGGTTTATCTCTGGGCTTTTTATCTTGTTCCATTGATCTATGTTTCTGTTTTTGTGCCAGTACCATATTGTCTTGATTACTATAACTTTGTAGTATAGTCTGAAGTCAGGGAGTCTGACTCCTCCAGCTCTGTTTTTCTCCCTCAAGACTGCTTTGGCTATTCGGGGTCTTTTGTGTCTCCATAAAATTTTAAGATGATTTGTTCTTGTTCTGTAAATAATACCATTGGTAATTTGATAGGGATTGCATTGAATCTGTAGATTGCTATGGGTAGTATAGTCATTTTCACAATGTTGATTCTTCCAATCCAAGAACATGGTATACCTCTCCATCTGTTGGTATCATCTTTAATTTCTTTCATCAGTGTCTTGTAGTTTTCTGCATACAGGTCTTTTGTCTCCCTAGGTAGGTTTATTCCTAAGTATTTTATTTTTTTAATCTAGAAGAGGTGCCAATTTTTGTTCAGTAAAACAGATAACCACAAGGTTATCTTTTTTAAAAAATCTTTATTTTATATTAGAGTATAGTTGATTTACAATGTTGTATTAGTTTTGGGTGTACGGCAAAGTGATTCAGTTACACATATACATATAGCTATTCTTTTTCAAATTCTTTTCCCATTAAGTTATTACAGAATATTGAGTAGAGTTCCCTGTGATATATAGTAGGTCCTTGTTGATTATCTATTTTATATATAGTAGTGTGTACACAGTTATATTTTATTGCTCTGTGAGATATTAACAAGTTTTGTATGTAACCAGGCAACCTTATTCTAACATTACTTTCTTAAATTTACTACCAATACCCTAGTTTCTTAAGTGTTGTGTGGACAAGTTTTAACATCTTCCCAGTTTCCTCATTAATTAATGAGTTAAATAAAATCTATGACAAAAGTTGTTTCTTGGGCTTCCCTGGTGGCACAGTGGTTGAGAGTCCGCCTGCTGATGCAGGGGACACGGGTTCATGCCCCTGTCCGGGAAGATTCCACATGCCATGGAGCAGCTGGGCCCGTGAGCCATGGCCGCTGAGCCTGCGCGTCCAGAGCCTGTGCTCTGCAATGGGAGAGGCTACAACAGTGAGAATCCCGTGTACCGCAAAAATATAATAATAATAAATAAATAAATAAGTTGTTTTTCAATGAGCCTGAAAGTCATGATTTTACCTTTTAAAAAATTTAACTTTAAACATTCTGCTCCCACCAGTGAATTTCCATTTAGGATATTCTGGTTCATCCTTGTGTGACTTCGCTTGACTCTGCCATTCGGATTTCCAGTAGTACTGATGCAATGGATGATTCTACATTTAATAGGTCTTACAAATTTCCTGTTTTTTTAAAAATTTTTAATTATGTATTTATTTTTTGCTGCATTGGGTCCTTGTCGCTGCACAAGGGCTTTCTCTAGTTGAAAAGAGTAGGGGCCACTCTTCATTGTGGTGCACGGGCTTCTCATTGTGGTGGCTTCTCTTGTTGCAGAGCACGGGCTCTTGTTCACGGGCTTCAGTAGTTTTGGTGTGTGGGCTCAGTAGTTGTGGCTCCTGGGCTCTAGAGTGCAGGCTCAGTAATTGTGGTGCACAAGCTTAGCTGCTCTGCAGCATGTGGGATCTTCCCAGACCAGTGATTGAACCTGTGACCCCTGCATTGGCAGGTGGATTCTTAACCACTGCACTACCAGGAAAGTCCACAAATTTCCTTTTAATTCACCTTTTAGAGTCATTCAACTGATGCTATTACACTTCCCAGGCCTCTGACCCACCAATTTTGATTTTTAATCAGATGAAAAAATTCAACTAAAAATAACTTCTGATTTAAACCTTCATGAAAATATACATAAAAGATAATTTAATTTTGTGAAGCTCATATGCCTTTTTATAATAGAAGTCCAATCACATATTTGGAATACAAAGTTAGTTTCGTCAGCTCAAAGATTTTAAGAGAAAAGTTTACTGATCTGGATTATTGACCCAAAGTTTCCAAATTAATGAAGATTACTCTATGGAAATTTAAGTTTGGAGCCAAGAGCCAGGAGAAGCAGCCATTTGAACAGATTTGTACTGGAGATACAGTGTATTTAAACTTTCATTTTAGAATCTTTGATTACACAGTCACTGGGTGTTATGTATATATATCAGCATTCAGTGCAAGTTTTTATATCAGGAAAACCAAAATAAGTACACAGCAGAAACTAATTTATTCTGCTTATTATTACACTTGAAATTCTAAAGCTCCTGCTCCAATAACATATGGATCCTTGTTACTGTAATTTTGTCATGTTTAAGAGAGAAAATTTCATGTATTGGGCTGAATCTCATCCATAATACCATGAATCTCTGATGTCTGAAAGTAGAAAAGTAAATGATGTGATGACATTGAGGCCTGGATGGGACTCTCAAGAAACTCGTCCAGCAGACCACTCCTCTACCTGCAAGAAACCTTCTCACTTCCCAGTCCTGTGTCACTACTACCACCCCAGGGCTCCAGGAGACACAGTTGAGGATGCCTGCCTGAGAGCATTCTAGAAGCTGTATGAAATCCCATATTTTCGTAGTTATTTCTCTTTTTTGTTCTCTTTCTGGTAAACACGGTGGATTTACCTTTATAATAGTGATATAAAGCTTCCTCTTTAAATAAATTTAAATTAAAAATGAATTCATACAAGAGAACTGTTGAGTAAATTATAGTTCTATTGGCATATGGCTAGAACAAAGCTTGAAACTCAAATAAGTGCACAAAAGTAATCTTGTGCCTCTGTGAAAATCAAAGATTGATACTTAGGGAATCTAAAATAGGGATAACACTTCCTTGTATTTAAGATTTTTTTTTTTCAGTAAATCCCATGGGGAGGTTAGTAAACAGTATAGTCAATGGAAAATATACTCAGGCTTTTTGGTTAGGCAAACCACAGCTTAAACGCTACCACTGTTTAAGGAGACCTTGGACTCAGGGTCCTCATTTATAAAATAGGAATCTTATCTCATGAGGCTGGTGTATGGATTAAATGACATTGCACACATAAAGTGAATGGTACGTAGATCCTACTCATTCATTACCTTTGACTCCTTCTTGAATAATGATATTTGCTGTTTCTGTTTCTTAATGGCTTATGAACTGGAAGTAGGTCATTTTACATTGCATTATTTTTTTGTAATGTGTCAACAAAATAAGGAAAAGTCAGATATTAAAGCCCCATATTACCATGGCACAGGGAAATAAAAGTCTATGTCAATGGCAAAAAAGAAAATGAAAAAAGAACAAAAGAAAGAGAAGGAAAGAAAGAAAACTGTATATCATCCACTGAAATGCCAGATGGACACACCTGATGGCAGCAAGTAAGCAGTAATGGCAGAGAAGTGTACGCTGTGACAGATTTAAACCCAGGCATATCTTTTCTTGGTTCCATGAGTGAATCCCAAATGACAATAGTACTAAGATATTTGTGACTTTTTTTTCTTTACTTCCTACTGTTTTTATCATTTTGTTTTTGTTTCTAGTTTGTACACAGACAACAAGTTATTCTACTATGGTAATAATAAAAATCAAATATTTGATTTTATGGTCTAAATATTTGATAATCTCCATCAAAAAGATTATAGAGATCTATTCTATGTTGTTTGAGCTAGGAAGGAACACATGGCTTGTTAGTCTATTTGTTAGTTTTTTAAAATTGCTTTTTAGCCTGTTGATTTATTTGTGAGTGTATAGCAATTAAGAATTGCATATGCACTGAGAAGGAAAACAGCTCTCTGAAACCTGAAAAGATGATTTTTCATTTTGTGTTTACTTTTGACTCAGGGTTTAGTTTGTAGAATTGAAACATAATTTGTCTATGTGTCTGTAACTGAAGAAAGCTTTAACCTTTCATTTTGAGTGTGAAATATTTTCCTAATTCCAGAGGGTACAAAGTAGATTATAACATTTCTTAATTAAATAGATTATCTTCCAATTGTTTTAGTTATACGTATTTACATATAAAAATTAGAATATTTTTAAATTTCACAGTAAATAAGTAAAATGAATCAATGATCCTTTAAAAGTACTAAGACATATGTTTATTATAGACACTGCTATCATAGAAACATTTAAAGAGTCCAAGATCATATAAGCAATGTGAATTTTTAAAATTATATTACTTAAATAATTTTATGTTTAAAGATAAATGATAACTATATGTTTGTTACTTGTTTCAATATGGCATAAAATATAAACCTTTTCTAAGATTATAAAAATATTATCTATTTTATAAGATTTATAAGAGCTTTATTTTTTATAAAATTTGGATTTGTTTTCTCATAAAGAGATAAATTAGTCTGAAATTTCTAAACTTCTCATACTGGTTTACTAACATTAAATCTATATAATGTTTAAGCTCATAAAAATGTAAGTGTGAGGGGCTTCCCTGGTGGCACAGTGGTTAAGAATCTGCCTGCCAATGCAGGGGATATGGGTTCCAGCCCTGGTCCAGGAAGATCCCACATGCTGTGGAGCAACTAAGCCCATGCACCACAGCTACTGAGCCTGTGCTCTAGAGCCCGCTAGCCACAACTACTGAGCCCACGTGCCACAACTACTGGAGCCCATGCTCCACCACAGGAGAAGCCACCACAATGAGAAGCCCATGCACCGCAACGAGGAGTAGCCCCTGCTTGCAGCAACTAGAGAAAGCCCACAGGCAGCAACAAAGACCCAACGCAGCCAAAAATAAACAAATTTTGAAAAAAGAGAACAAATGTGAAAATGATTTTTAAAAATGTAAGTGTGGGTTTAATTAAGTTGAATCATAATTCTGACAAGATTTTTTGTAAAAAGTATCAATATGTTTTATAGTACATCATACTGAACAAAATTTCTTAGATCTTTAGATAACCAAAATCCTTCAACTAATACTAAAATGAGTTAGTGAATAATCTTTAAATTCTTAGATAATTTCTTAGACTGAATAGTGAACAACTGGTTACATAGCATAATTTTAATTTTATATTATTTACTTCTTATTTGCACGTGGTATGGAGTGGCTTTATCTTTGGTTCATAGTAATGAACCTGTTCTTTCTTGCCACTTTAATAAGGCAGAAAATGGATGTTTGTAGCTATACTTATGTTATATGTATTTATGAGCTGTGATAATTTGCTAAAATTGTGCTTAGATATAATAAAGTTTCAGTATCATTTTTCAGTTTCCTCTTTCAATAGAAGATGGTAATTTTGGTTAAAAATTATAACTAATATTGGTTATTGAGACTATACTAGGAGTAATAATCATTGAGAAAATCACTGTGTATGTAAAATTGAGGCATTTGCTTTCAAAGAAAAAAGGAGAGTAATTTTGTCTTAAAGTACAAGTTTGATCCAAAATAAGAAAAAACACAGAAAAGGAAAAAAAACTTTGCTGGGTACAGCAAGTAGTAGAAGGTATGAGTGAAGTTAATTTTGTTTGCCTTGGTTTATAATACCTGGGCTTGAAAGGCTCTATGAAGAGTTTTAAATTTTGGCAAAGTTAAGTCAGTTTCAATGGACTTAACTCACCAGATAATTTTAAGAGGTTTGGGGAGACTCATGAAAATTTTGCTGTCAAACATGCATTGATGCAAAATTAAAATTTGGCTTTTTTCTCTGTCAAATTGAAAACTAAATCTTAGAAACTCTTAATGGATAATAGAATATCATTCTTTATCTTCTACATAAACTTCCCACGTAGCAGAGATGCCATACCTTATCAGAATAATATTCTCTGCTTAGGTTTGACTTTATATGCAACTGGTTAATTTAAAACAAAAAAGGAAAATATTTATTCACTTATGGAAAAAGGAAAGTTTCTTACAAAACTGTTATAATCTTTTATGTTTATTTAAAGCATTTTATCCCTTTAAGTAGATAGCCAAATACTGTTTCTCCACATCAATGGTCCTATCTTGAGTCATCAAATCTGCTCTAATTTTTTGGTTTGCCTCAAATATCAGATCCCAAATTTAGAAAAAAATAAAACAATATATTTCGGGGGTCTTTATAGGTCTTCTAGACAAGTACAAAGATCTGTTGCTTTACCTTATAAAAAAAAGATGATAGTAAAAATTAGGGTTGTTTGCTGTGTTCCATATTTCATAATTAGCTTAACATTATTGTAAAATCTGTGTGGGAAGAATCATCAAAACAGCAGAAACCCACAACCTTTTCTTTATTAAAGATTATATAGGTCAAATATTATTATAATCAGTATTTCAGAAATTATGCAGCACTCAAGTAATTTGCCAGAAGACTTGCTATAAACTATAGGTTGGACTTTGTGATACTGATTTAAAAAGGCAGTCAGAATGCCTACTGAAAGGACTTCACCAGACACTCTAAATATTGTTGCTTCAAGGAACAGATAATTAGAAGTATCTTCCAAGCTGACAACGCTTAGGAAACATTCATACAATATAGGTGGTCTGAGTCAGTAATTCTAGAAGTCTTTTCTATCTGGAAGCAGACCTACTTTATGAAAGCAGACCACTTACTCAAGATGCATAGTTAAAAAAATTACAAATTACATAATGAAATGATGAAGGAAATTCAATTGTGATATTTTGGAAATATTCTTGGTATCATTTTATTGTCCTAATTTTATGTATATATGAGTTTTATAGACTGAATATTTGTTCCCACCCTGCTGCCCCCAATTCATATGTTAAATCCTAATGACCAATGTGATGTATTTGGAGGTGGGCCTTTGGGAGGTGATTTGAGTCATGACTGTGAGCTGTCATGAATGGATTCATGCCCTTATAAAAGAGACTCCAGAGAGCTCCCTTGTCTTTTCCACCATGTGAGGAGACTGTAAGACAGCTGTCTGTGAACCAGGAAGCAGGTTCTCACCAGACACTGAATCTACTGGCACCTTGATCTTGGACTTCTCAGTCTACAGAACTGTAAGAAATAAATTTCTGTTGTTTATAAGCCACGTAGTTTATGGTATTTTGTTATAGCAGCCCAAATGGATTAAGAAAATGAGGAAACCCTTTTAACTCTTAATATAGTAGGTTATGCTTTTCCAAACTGAAATTAGCCATTTTAAATAAAATTTGTTCTCAATAACTCTTCAGAATTGAGAGAGAAATACTTTGCTGAATCACCTTACATTTTCCAAGCAATGGCTTTATTTACATAGGCTCAATGAAAATCCATCCTCCTTTTTACCAAGATATATAATTGGAAAAATAGACTCATAAGTTGTCAAATTGATTGTGTAACCAATATCACACCTGTAGTGTCATATTGGAGAATAAATCTCATTTAATAAGATATGTTTCTTTTCCTAAGAAACACGGACACTCCACCCAATATCAAGTAACAAACACAGAATTTATGCTCTGGCCTAAAACAAACAAAAATTCTCCATGAAATACATGAAACATGGCTTATCAAGATACTGAACATCAGGCAATTTTGATGTAAATTAACATGCAGTAAACCATTACCTATAACTGTCTATTTTTCATCCTTTACTTCATCATTCAGTTTCCAATTTATTTTGAAACTAGCCTGTCTAAGTCTAGATTGGATTTCTAGCAATTCAAGTCAACATTTATTCAGCTTATGCCTCCAGTACTTGTACTAGATAAAGTAGCAGTGGTGTAAATTTGACATTTGATTATGACCCAGTGAAGTATATTCAAACAATTTCAAGTCCAATGGTGGATACATTTATAACAATAATCAACAACAAAAACAAATTAAAACAAAATAAGTATGTGGTTTTAGATGAATAAAAATACCTATGCAAAAAGTATATTCCAGGCAGTGTTCTAAGGTAGATAGAGAGAAATCAAAAAAATATGGATAATTATTTTATACTATAAACTATTTATATAGTTTATAAATAGTATATAGTTTATATATACTATAAACTATATTATAGTTTATAAATAGTATAACTATTTTATACTATATAGAGTATAATTTATACCCACAGTAACCTTAGGTCTTACAGATGAAGGAACCTAGGCACAGAAATGATAAAACTGCTACATGGTAGAACCAGGATCTGGATTTAGTTCCAGTATTTCCTGTTGTATTTATCATTTACATTGATACTTTTATGTGTTGTATAAAATTTGGCTGTGCTCAATTTTACTTATTTCTAATTTTTTTTAATGTATTTATTTATTTATTTTGGCCACCAACAGAAGAACGAACAAATACAACATGTTACATTCATAGGATAGAATACCATCCAGCTGTTAAATGATCTAGAGCTAGGCAGAGCCTCACAGATGTGTCATAAAAATATAATTGTATAAAAGCAAATTGCAAATGGATATGAAAGTATTACACAGTCTTCAATCATTTAAAAATTCACAAAACAATACTATGTTATGACTGGACAATGACATAGGGAATTAAAGTACTAAATTATGCATGGAAGGACTAACAACCAACCTCAACATAACAGTTACCTCTGGGGATGGCTGACAGTGAGTGGGTGGGGAAGGAGAGAAACTTTAGAGGTAATATTTTATTTCTTTTTTAAAAAGAGAAACCTAATATGGGCTTCCCTGGTGGCACAGTGGTTGAGAGTCCGCCTGCCGATGCAGGGGACACGGGTTCGTGCCCCGGTCCGGGAAGATCCCACATGCCGCGGAGCAGCTGGGCCCGTGAGCCATGGCCGCTGAGCCTGCGCGTCTGGAGCCTGTGCTCCGCAACGGGAGAGGCCACAACAGTGAGAGGCCCGCATACCACACACACACACACAAAAGAAACCTAATATAAAACTATATATATAACCTAAAATATATATATGTAGATATGGCAAAATGTTAATACTGGCTAAATCTGAAAAAAAAAAATTTGGCTGTGCTCATTTAATGAAGTAGCTGGCACATAAAAGGAACATAATAAGCACCAAAGAACCACAAAAAGCCAAAATAGCCCGTTTATTCAAGGAACCAAGAAAAACCTGGCATATCTAAGAAGTCACATATTTTGACATGTATTAGCACGTTTTCTGATGTTTCTGATCAGAAGGGCAAAGTATGAATGAGTCATTGCGGAATGGCCATTTTTCATCCATAGACATTGCTGCTTTGGAGTTGGATTGTAGATGCTGATTATAAGAAAATATAAACTCATGCATGAGAATTGTGTTCTCTCAGACAAGTAAAAGCCTACCGCAGAATATTTTTCTTCTTGCCAAAAACATCTTGCATTAATACCAGCTTCTGTATTTTCAGTAGTGTTTAATGGATAAAGATTAAAGGATTATTTTTTTCACTCTATAATAGGTAAGGCTATATTAGAAATTAAAATTATTGATGAAATCTAAGATTATTATTCAGTGATCTGAAAATAATAATAACAAATAACAACAAAAAGGAGAAGCAAATATTCTAGAGATAAAATAATAATGAACAAGGGTAAGATACTGCCAGTCTTACACTACACAAACAGAAAAACACTGTATGTGGCAATATATTTTTTCTGATTAACCCACCTCCTCATCTCCGTACAATTTTCACTAAAAAGTCTCAAAAAATAAGTAACTATGACTCAGATCCAAGGTAGGATGCATGTCATTAAATACATTTTAACAGAAAAGTAACAAAGTCTTTCATCAGTAATCCCTTTTGAGGCTGTCACAATTATTGACAGAATAAAGGAGTATAATTTAGATGGGTGATGTGGTTATTTTTTAATTGCTCTGTTTTTACTTGGAGAACATTGGAAGCATTGAACTATTATACCCCTTTGTTCTTTGCATTGTTGTCTTAAAAATTAACATTTCTCTCAAGTATGCAAATACTTTTTGTTGCTAAAGAAATCTGAGCTTTGTCATAGTGAGGTTCAAATCACATCGTATTGAATCCTAGCTCGATTTCTAGATCAAAATAGCATGAAGTTAGGAATAACTTATTTCCTGTTAAAGCAGGTTCTAGATAAAACATTGTTCATTTAGAAATTGGCATTTCTTAAATTGAATCTATAATTTCATGTTAAAAAATAATAAAGTGTTTACAAGGAAGAGAAATTAAACTGAACAACATATTTCCTCAAAAATTAAATAGAACATACTCCTTACTTCATTATTCCCTACGACAAAAAAATTGACATTCCAGAAAAGGATTTCTTAAACAACATTCTAGAAATCTAAGACTGATTGATAAATTATGTAATCTAAAAATGAAGGGTACTATCCTTGTTCTGATAACCACCAGGTGACATGTGAAGTGCTAATCGCTTTATCTAGTTTAATTCTCCTAACTCTTCTAGGAAATAGTTATCAGTACAATGAGAAAATTGAGTTAAACTCAGTCTTAAGCTAAGATCACATAACCAAGAAATCAACCCAAGAAGTGCTTGACACATCCATCCATACTTATTGTTCTCAACCTTATTACTTTCCATGCAATATTCCACAAGGATAGAAAAGATTAATTTCTATTGTAATAATAAAATAACCATAAAATCTCAGTAAATCAAGATTTCAATGAATAAAATGTATTGCCCATGCTTAAAGAAAAAAATATTTAATGACCCTTGTTTAAGAATTGTAAGGCAGCCCTTATTCAAGGGAGGTAGACATCAAGATGGGTGTAGGAACCACTGCAATGGGGCCTTGCCCTGGGGGAAGAGAGATGAGATTCAGCTCTGACTTCAACAAGGATAAGTGGGAATTTATAACTAAGGAGCAGGGTGGGGGTCAGTGAATGGAAAATTACTGAGAGAACATCAGGAGTAAGAGGGAGTCTTGTTAGACTAACTCAACAGAATTCTTGCTGAAGAGAGGCCAAGGTGATGAGACATTGAGGGTGGTCGGACACTGAGGGTGGATGGGGATTTTCGCTAAACTGACTTAGAAGGATTCTTCTCAAGGGCAGAGAGGGAGCCCAATGTCCACCCGGGTCCAGCAGGGGGCTCAAAGGAGCCTGATTAAAATTACATTAAGGAGAGTGTCTTGTCATCACTTACACTGAATGTCTGCCAGTGTTCATAGAGCAATTCTGAGATTCAGAATGATGGAAGGTCTACTCTCTGTGGTCTCACTCTCACTGTTTAGTCCCATTGGTGGTGAGATCAGACAATGAAAGCTGAGGGACAGGCATTTGATTTCACCAAGCTGCACGGGGATTGCGAAGTATAAGAATATGGAATATTCGGTAACGTTACATACATTTATATGATACTTTACAGCTGGACAGGACTTTAGTGAAAATTTAATGACACTTTTTTTAAGTTTTCCTACTGGAGCCCTTTCTTTCTTCTACCTTTTAAGAAAGAACCTAGAAATCAGATCCCTCCAAAATCTCACTCCTGGCTCAATGTGAAGGACTAAGATGTATGTTTCTGTGTCTAAATGTGTGTGTGTATGTGTGAATGTGTGTATTTGTATGTATGAGTATGCAAGTTAAACCTTGCTTCAAGGGTGGGAATGAATTGAGTGTGTTCCCCACACCCCAAAGAAGTTCTGTCTGCTAAAGAGTATATAGAAGTCTTAGCCTAAGAGTTAAGGTACCATCCCGCACTAAATGATGATGGTTGATATTTTTCCCTGTTGTGTGGACAAGTATAACAGAGCATGCAGATAATAAGGATAAACTGTTTTAGTCAACATCATGTCAATTCCTTCCATCCCACCTTAAATATTGAAGAGTAGAGCATGCAGCAAAGTCTGAAATTTCTTTGCACTCCAAATTAAGCTATCAATATACTCATTCTAGGGGGACTTTTAAATGTTTACATGTAATCTCTGCTTTTTGCTTTTAAATCCATCCTTCCATAGTCTCCTTTTCTGATATATTCAGTTGGTTGAGCAAAAAACACAAAATCACTTTTTTCCAATCATTCTTTGTTATGTTCCAACTTGGTTTCCAAACTCTTTCAAAAATCTTTACCCGGGTATTCATTTATTTATTCATTTCCAAATACTTATTTGAAATGATGGTTATATGCCTGCCACTACCTCAAATGCTAAGAATATTGAAGTGAACAAGACAGACAGTATTCTAGCACACAAGGAACTTACATTCCAGTGGTATAGATATAGATATAGATATAGGTAGATAGAAGTAGATGTAGATATAGATATAGAAGTAAATATAAATATAGATATAGAAATAGATGTAGATGTAGAGATCTATATTCAAATACATACACATATAGTTTAAAGTATATAAACATGCAAATGAATAAAACAGTTCATCAAAGAATCTCCTTGAGTATTTCTCCTGGACAGCTGATTTGCATGCTCTTTTCAGTGCTACAGGAAATTCAAATGACACAGTCACATTTTGAAAGCCTCCATCTTGCTCTAGGGCATCCCACGTTGTCCTTATTTAAGATATTTACTTAAAATACTTTAAATCTCAAATTTTATGAAAACAATAGTTCTATAGGCTCTAGAAGTTTTTCTCATTTATGTAAGTACTTTTTCGAGAAGATTTTATTTTCTAGGCTCTTAGTATTATTTTCTTTGAACTTGTTTCATTTTATCAAGTTTAACAAGATGCACTAAGAATGAGTATAATCTTTCTGTGGGCCCCTAAGAAACACTGGAAATAGAACTGTTACTGAAATTTCACGTGGCTGCCCTCACTGGGAATCCTGAGATCTAGCAGGGAATGACCATTCCAGGTCACAGCTGATTTGCTCTTCACCTAATCATCGGAGGTCCTAAAGAAAACATCGTTATCAGTGTTGCATGCTCTTGTCACAAAGTTAGATTATTTTCTATTCCTTTTCCCCTAAACCCTAATCCAAAAAAAGTGTGTAAGGGTGAGGAGATCCTGCTATATGGAGGAAAACAAGGGGGAAAAGAAGAGAGTAAAAACAAAAGCATACAAACAAACCAACCCCTGGTTTGATTCAGAAACTATTTGATTTTGATAGCCCTAGTCCTAAGCAGTAATGGAAACAGAATATCTTCATACATTAAAAGCATCAGGGGCACCCCTGGTGGCGCAGTGGTTGAGAGTCCGCCTGCCGATACAGGGGACACGGGTTCGTGCCCCGGTCCAGGAAGATCCCACATGCCGCGGAGCGGCTGGGCCCGTGAGCCATGGCCGCTGGGCCTGCGCGTCCGGAGCCTGTGCTTCGCAACGGGAGAGGCCACAACAGTGAGAGGCCCACGTACCGCAAAAAAAAAAAAAAAAAATCAGAAATTATTACACATTTTTATCTCTAGTGTAAAATTGTATGTACCTAAATGGAAAAAAGAAGATCTTTTTAATCCAAATGATAAAAGTAAACAGGACACCACTGTACACTTCTGAGGCACTGCAGAATGTTAATTTTGCCTCAGTCTTCTAAATTCATTCATGTACTTGTTCTCACTGTTTTCTTTTTGCCCCATTCATGACATAGTCATTCATTCAGTTAGCATGACCTGATTGCTGATGGTAACATCGGCTATTTTTCTTTTCCGGTTATCTATCCCATTTTACTCTGATGACAGCATCTTGATTTTCCTTTGGGAAAAATCACCCCTCCTTTTACTTCCAACACAGTTTTCAGAAGGCCTAGATCCGACCTCCTTCCTTTGGTGGTGTGCATTTGATTTTACTTCCCCAATCAGCATATTTCATTTATCTTGGTCAAGTGTTTAATTCCAAATTGCTCATTGATGAACACTGGACTTTTAATTATATAGACTATACATTTCTTGTTTTTTACTTAAATTTTTGAGCTTTCTGTTAATTGCAGCCAAAAGAATTCTGACCAATAAAAGTACCCATTATGTGGCAGGTATCATGCTAATTTTCCTGCATCCTTTTAACATGTAATTTCCAAAGTTATTTATATGTGGATTTGGAAAATGGCATCCATCCTCCACTTTTCTAAAATAAACTTCAATACCGTGCTGTTTGATATATATTTTAACACAATTTTAAGTTTTTCACTCTTTTTCTTTGACTGTCTTAAAATTGTTTAATAATGTCATCAGTTCTTTAATAAAGTGGTTCAGGAATTTGGTTGGCAAAGTTTTTGCAAGCATAAGTATATTTTCTTTGCTTTTTGCTTCCTAACTTTAGTCTTTTTTTACCGTTCATTCCCCAACTGCTCACCCAACTTCTATCCTGAGCTGGCCAATGGAAATCTCTTAGGGTTCTGTGTTTGGTTCATACAGTGTTTACATTTATTGTCAATTAATTTCAGGAATTTTATTTCAAGCACAAATAAAAGAATCTTCAGTTTTAATAAAAATCAAGCACTACAAAATTATTATCATTATTTCTAACTATCCAATGGAGAAATTTTAGGGTCAAAGTTGGGATGAAATGAGAAATAAATAAGATCCTACATGGTCATTTATCTGTTGAATCTGCACTGTTGAAACTGGTTTCAGATTCCACACTGGCCTGAGACAAATCTCATGTAAATCTGTGGTCATAACAGGTGATAAAAATGAGAAAGAGTGCTTTGCATTTGTATTCCTCAAGCAGTCCACTTCCCCAGACATAAACATAAGCATGTGTTTGCACTGTGGAGTTTTCATTTATTTCAGAGGGGATATTATACTTCCCATAATGACTACTTCCAATTTCTGATTGAATATATGTCTCCCATATGGCAAGGAGCTTAACACTGTTCTCGTCTTCAACATCTTTAAAGATTCCGTGCCCTTCCTCTCTCCTTATATGCCATACAAACTGTTTCCTTAAATGAGCTTTAGTATTTCCCAACACAGTTAGGATTCAGCAGGATGCTTTTTCAAAGGGCTGAAGGGGAGGGAGTGGAGTGGTTCATACTTCCCCTATGTTAACTGGAAAGCTCTTCCACTCAGGTGATACACCGAAGCATTTCAACAACTGCTCCGCTGACCCTGACTCTTTAAGTGGAAGCTGAGCTCAGTTCCTATTAAGAGAGACACATAAAGCTGCCATTGTCACAAATTCAGCCAATAATGGATAAAGTGGTAATTAAATTAAGATGGCTGCTGGGGAGAGAGGTGGCTTCGTAACAAAATCTAACAGGCCTGAAATTCACTTTCCCACTTCCCATCTCTACCAATTAATGCAGCAGCTCAGGATCGAGTTATTTATATTCAGCCTTCCAAGTCACCTTGTTGTAAGAGTTGTCTCTAATTGCTGAAAAGTTTTCTACAAAGAAAAATAATCATATATACATATATATATATATATATATATATATTTTAACAAGCCTATAGCAGGACTTTAAGAGGTCTTAGAAAAAATAACTTCTCATAAAAGAAGAAATGCTTGGAGTGAGTTCTGAAAGGAATACCAATGAGAGGGACTAGCCAAACACTCAACTGCAGATCAATTATCTTCAGTTTTGCTCTGTAATTGAATTAGTCTCATACCAAAAGAGCCAGGGATGGCTGCAGAGAAACTGAAAGCTAGGTACCTTTAAAATACTCATTGTTAGAGCCAAGTTTGCTCAAATCATGCACAAGACCAATGCACAAGGCTGCATATTGAAATCACTTGTGAAGCTTTAAAAAATACTGTTACTTGGATCCAACCCCGAGAGATTCATACTTAATTGGGCTTGTAGGCAGACTTTGAATTGGGACTTTTAAAAACTCCACAGGTAATTTTTATATGAAGCAGAGGCTAAAGACCACTGCACTACACAGTTAAATTTCATCATAGTTTCGTCTTTGTAGCAGTTATTTTGTCTGGTCTTTAAACAGACAATTTGTGTAGCCTTAAGGCTGTAGTAGCTTAAAGATGGAGGAACTTTAAATAGGCAAACAGAAATGCTGCATCAATATTCATCTTCCTAAAGCTTCTAGTTCCTGCTCTTTTGAGTAGAGCCTGAAAGTGTCATTCTTATTCCCCCCATCTTAAACATAGATTTAAGACCCGCATACCCTGTACCCTAGAAACCCCCTAACTGATGCGATAGAATCATTATTTCCAGCTAATCTCTAGGATCAGGCATCTGATTTGCTATCTCCTCGACAAACTGAAATTTAAAAATTTAGATAATAAAAGAGAATTTTCTTTATCCAGTATATCATTCTCAGCTATGGAGTCTGCCACCTACAAATATGAGGTGATTAGCAAGTAAATTTGTATCAAGAAAAATAGATAAATGTGGGTTTGTATTAAACATAAGAGCATAAATACAACCAACATAATTTCCTCCTGATTTCTCATGGAAACAAGTGTAAAGTTATTTTTTTTTTCAAAGAAGAAATAGTATATAAGGACAATTAAAGTGGCAAAGAAAACATAAGGAAATGTAAAACAGATGGCTAGTGGTAACAAATTTAGAAGACCAGAGAAAGCAGAAACTTAAGATAGCCAGAGAGAAAGACAGAGAATGGCCTGTTTTGCATTGCATTATCCTAGAAATGTGCAAGAATTTGCTGAATTCCAGACCTCAGTAAATGGGGTTAGAGGGAGCTAAATACAGGGGATAGTTTGAAAATCTATTTAAGAAGCTGTTGGACACTTTGATCTTCACTGACCTGACTCAGACTGGCAATGACCCTTTCTCTGCACTAGAAAAATATTGAAGGTATATCATCTACAAAGAGTCAACAATAAATAGTTTGAACAGGAGGAACACTAGGCAGACAAGAGGGTGATTTCATCAAAAAAGAAAGCAGAGGTGGGGGATTAAATGTATGTCTAGATAGGAAACCAGGTATATCCCATTTAGGAGTGTAGCCTCTTGAGTTGGAATCCCAGCTTTGCATGTAACATGTTCTATGACCTTGGCTAAGTTAGTGTTCTTCTTTGTGCCTCAATTTCTTTAACTGAAAAATGGGTACACAGTTATTAGATTGATGCAAAGTTTAAATGAGTGAATACATGTAAAGCACATATTTTAGTGCTGGGCAGAAAAATAAGTACTACATATGTGCTAACTACTCTTATTATCCCCCTACTCAGGATCCAGAATAATGATAGAGAAATTTATACTCTACAGGCTGAAAATGGAAGATTCTTCACAGAGGGAAAAAATATGTATATGTGAATATATATACATATATATATATATATATATATATATACACACATAAACATATATATTCACAAACACACACATACAGTTCTCAAATGAAATACCCCAGGCAAATCATGTAGAGTAAAACCCACCAGAGAAATGACCTCACCAACTCATAGAGCTTCCAATCAGTTTTGGAGAGGTGCCTTTCTTATTTTTAGGCAACAGCCAAATACCAATAGCTATTTGAGGAAATTACCTATCAGAACATATAGAAAATAAATTTCCAAAAAGATTTTGGAATAAGTGGAAACAATGTGGGGAGAATAAAATTGCAAAAAGGATCTATAATTAATTTCTGCAAAAAAAAAAACAAAAAGAAAGAACACATCGCACATATGAAAGAACAGCCTGCTATGAAAAGGAATATTTAAAGAACAAAACCAGCCCTTGAAATTTAAAAATATAGGAGAAATTAAAACTAAATATAGGGGTAAGGAAATAAAATTGTGGTAATTTTCCATTAAGTATACTAAAAAATAGGTTTAAAATAGGAGAAAATAAAACAATATTAGAAGATAAGTACAAAAGGACCAATATATGAATAATGAGAGTGCCTGCAAGAAAATCAGAAAAAAATAATAAATAAAATTTAGGAAATTACCAAAAAATTAATTCAAGAAAATTATTTAGACTAAATGAATTGCATTAGTTTTCATATTTAAAATATTTACCATACTTCCTGCATAGTTAATAAAAATAATCTACACAAAGGGACATACTCATGATTTTGAGAGCAATGAGAGAATAGAAAAGACACTAAAATTTTCCAGTGAGAAATATTAATCTAATTGTATGACTGGTAATCATAATACTATTTTGAAAAAGATATCCTATTCTCACTGATATAGGTGCCAAATCTGCTTTGAACTAAATTTCCATATGTATATAAATCTATTTCTGAACTCTGTATTTGAAGCATTATAATAAGACTTGTTATATCATAGAAAAGTTCCCTGATTTTTATACAACTAAATTTATCTTTTTTGTGTGTTTTTGTTATTATTTTTCTTATAAAGAATTTTTGCTATTCCCAGCCCTTTGCGCTTCCATGTGAAGTTGTGCATCGACTTGCCAACTTCCATGAAAAACTCCATTACTAATTATAAGGGAATCAATTTAATGAATTGCTTAATTTTAGGATAATTGACATCTTTAAATATTACAATGTCCTATCCATGAACATGGTATACGTACTTATTTAATTTTTAATATCTTTTGTTTATTTAACACCTTTATTGGAGTATAATTGCTTTACAATGGTGTGTTAGTTTCTGCTTTAGAAAAAATTGAATCAGCTATACATATACATATATCCCCATATCTCCTCCCTCTTGCATCTCTCTCCCACCCTCCCAATCCCACCCCTCTAGGTGGACACAAAGCACTGAGCTGATCTCCCTGTGCTATGTGGCTACTTCCCACTAGCTATCTATTTTACACTTCATAGTGTATATATGTCTATGTGATACTCTCACTTGGTTCTAGCTTACCCTTCCCCATTCCTGTGTCCTCAGGTCCATTCTCTACATCTGCGTCTTTATTCTTGTCCTGCTCCTAGGTTCTTCAGAATATTTTTTTTAATTCCATATATATGTGTTACCATACGGTATTTATTTTTCTCTTTCTGACTTACTTCACTCTATATGACAGACACTAGGTCCACCCACCTCATTACAAATAACTCAATTTCATTTCTTTTTGTGGCTCAGTAATATTCCATTGTATATATGTGCCACATCTTCTTTATCCATTCATCTGTCGATGGACACTTAGGTTGCTTCCATGTCCTGACTATTGTAAATAGAGCTGCAATGAACATTGTGGTACATGACACTTTTTGAATTATGGCTTTCTCAGGGCATATGCCCAATAGTGGGATTGCTGAGTCATGTAGTAGTTCCATGTTTAGTTTTTTAAGAAACCTTCATACTGTTCTCCATAATGGCTGTATCAATTTACATTCCCATGAACAGTGCAGGAGGGTTCCCTTTTCTCCACACCCTCTCCAGCATTTATGGTTTGTAAATATTTTGATGATGGCCATTCTGACTGGTATGAGGTTACACCTCACTGTAGTTTTGATTTGCATTTCTCTAATGATTAGTGATGTCGAGCAACCTTTCATGTGTTTGTTGGCAATCTGTATGTCTTCTTAGAGAAATGTCTATTTAGATCTTCTGCCCAATTTTGGATTGGGTTGTTTTTTTTTTTGATATTGAGCTGCATAAGCTGCTTGTAAATTTTGGAGATTAATACTTTGTCAGTTGCTTCATTTGCAAATATTTTCTCCCATTTTGAGGGATGTCTTTTTGTCTTGTTTATGTGGTTCTTTGCTGTGCAAAAGCTTTTAAGTTTCATTAGGTCATATTCGTTTATTTTTGTTTTTATTTCAAAAATAGGTCAAAAAGGATCTTGCTGTGATTGATGTCATAAAGTGTTCTGCCCATGTTTTCCTCTAAGAGTTTTATAGTGTCTGGCCTTACATTTAGGTCTTTAATCTATTCTGAGTTTATTTTTGTGTATGGTGTTAGGGAGTGTTCTCATTTCATTCTTTTACATGTACCTGTCCAGTTTTCTCAGCACCACTTATTGAAGAGGTGTTCTTTTCTCCATTGTATATTCTTGCCTCCTTTATCAAAAATAAGGTGACCATAAGTACGTGGGTTTATCTCTGGGCTTTCAATCCTATTCCATTGATTCTATTTCTGTTTTTGTGCCAGTACCATACTCTCTTGATAACTGTAGCTTTGTAGTATAGTCTGAAGTCACGGAGCCTGATTCCTCCAGCTCCGTTTTTCTTTCTCAAGATTGCTTTGGCTATTAGGGGTCTTTTGTGTTTCCATACAAATTGTAAAATTTTTTGTTCTAGTTCTGTGAAAAAAGCCATTGGTAGTTTGATAGGGATTGCACTGAATATGTAGATGGCTTTCGGTAGTATCGTCATTTTCACAATGTTGATTCTTCCAATCCAAGAACATTGTATATCTCTCCATCCATTTGTATCATCTTTAATTTCTTTCATCAGTGTCTTATAGCTTCTGCATACAGGTCTTTAGTCTCCTTTGGTAGATTTATTCCTAGATATTTTATTCTTCTTGTTGCAATGGCAAATGGGAGTGTTTCCTTAATTTCCCTTTCAGATTTTTCATCATTAGTGTATAGGAATGCAAGAGATTATGTGCATTAGTTTTGTATCCTGCTACTTTACCAAATTCATTGATTAGCTCTAGTAGTTTTCTGGTAGCAACTGTAGGATTCTCTCTGTATAGTATCATGTTATCTGCAAACAGTGACAGATTTATTTCTTTTTTTCTGATTTGGATTCCTTTTATTTCTTTTTCTTCTCTGATTGCTGTGGCTACAACTTCCAAAACTATGTTAAATAAGAGTGGTGAGAGTGGACAACCTTGTCTTTTTCCTGACCTTAGTGGAAATGGTTTCAGTTTTTCACCATTGAGGACAGTGTTGGCTGTGGGTTTGTCATAAAAGGCCTTTATTATGTTGAGGAAAGTTCCCTCTATGCCTACTTTATGGAGGGTTTTTATCACAAACGGGTGTTGAAATTTGTTGAAAGCTTTTTCTGCATCTATTGAGATGATCATATGATTTTTCTCCTTCAGTTTGTTAATATGGCTTATCACATTGATTGATTTGCATATATTGAAGAATCCTTGCATTCCTGGGATAAATCCCACTTGATCATGGTGTATAATCCTTTTAATGTGCTGTTAGATTCTGTTTGCTAGTATTTTGTTGAGGATTTTTGCATCTATATTCATCAGTGATATTGGCTTGTAGTTTTCTTTCTTTGTGACATCTTTGGTTTTGGCATCAGGGTGATGGTGGCCTCTTAGAATGAGTTTGGGAGTGTTCCTCCCTCTGCTGTATTTTGGAAGAGTTTGAGAAGGCTATGTGTTAGCTCTTCTCTAAATGTTTGATACAATTTGCCTGTGAAGCCATCTGGTCCTGGGCTTTTGTTTGTTGGAAGATTTTTACTCACAGTTTCAATTTCAGTGCTTGTGATTGGTCTATTTATATTTTCTATTTCTTCCTGGTTCAGTCTCAGAAGTTTGTGCTTTTCTAAGAATTTGTCCATTTCTTCCAGGTTGTCCATTTTATTGGCATAGAGTTGCTTGTAGTAATCTCTCACAATCCTTTGTATTTCTGCAGTGTCAGTTGTTACTTCTCCTTTTTCATTTTGAATTCTATTGATTTGAGTCTTCTCCCTTTTTCTCTTTATGAGTCTGGTGAAAGGTTTATCAATTTTGTTTATCTTCTCTGAGAACTAGCTTTTAGTTTTATTGATATTTGCTATTGTTTCCTTCATTTCTTTTTCATTTATTTCTGATATGGTCTTATGATTTCTTTCCTTCTGCTAACTTTGGGAATTTTGGGTCTTCTTTCTCTAATTGCCTTAGGTCTAAGGTTAGGTTGTTTATTTGAGATGGTTCTTGTTTCTTGAGGTAGGATTGTGTTGCTATAAGCTTCCTTGTTAGACCTGCTTTTGCTGCATCCCATAGGTTTAGGGTCATCGTGTTTTCATTGTCATTTGTTTCTAGGTATTTTTGACTTCCTCTTTGATTTCTTCAGTGATCTCTTGGTTATTAACTAGTGTATTATTTAGCATCCATGTGTTTGTATTTTTTACAGATTTTTTCCTCTAACTGATATCTAGTCTCATAGCATCATGGTCTGAAAGGACACTTGACACGATTTCAATTTTCTTAAGTTTACCAAGGCTTGATTTGTGACCCGAGGTATGACCTATCTTGGAGAGTGTTTCATGAGCACTTGAGAAGAGAGTGTATTCTGTTGTTTTTGGATGGAATGTCCTATAAATATCAATCAAGTCCATCTTGTTTAGTGTATCATTTAAAGCTTGTGTTTCCTTATTTATTTTCATTTTCGATGATCTATCTATTGGTGAAAGTGGGATGTTAAAGTCCCCTACTATGATTGTGTTACTGTCGATTTCCCCTTTTATGGCTGATAGCATTTTTCTTATGTATTGAGATGCTCCTATGTTGGGTGCATAAATATTTACAATTGTTATATCTTCTTCTTGGATTGATCCCTTGTTCATTATGTAGTGTCCTTCTTTGTCTCTTGTAAATAGTTGTTTAAAGTCTATTATGTCTGATATGAGAATTTCTACTTCAGCTTTCTTTTGATTTCCATTTGCATAGAATATCTTTTTCCATCCCCTCATTTTCAGCCTGTATGTGTCCCTAAGTCTGAAGTGGGTCTCTCGTAGACAGCATATATATGCATCTTGTTTTTGTATCCATTCAACCAGTCTATATCTTTTGGTTGGAGTATTGAATGTATTTACATTTAAGATAGTTATTGATATGTATGCTGCTATTACCATTTTCTTAATTGTTTTGGGTTTGTTATTGTACGTCTTTTCCTTCTCTTGTGTTTCCTGCCTAGAGAAGTTTCTTTAGCATTTGTTGTAAAGTTGGTTTGGTGCAGCTGAACTCTCTTTGCTTTTGCTTGTGTGTAAGTGTTTTCAATTTCTCTGTCAAATCTGAATGAGATTCTTGCCGGTAGAGTAATCTTGGTTGTAGTGTTTTCCCTTTCATCACTTTAAATATGTTCTGCCACTCGCTTCTGGCTTGCAGAGTTTTTGCTGATAGGCCAGCTATTAACCTTATGAGGATTCCCTTGTATGTTATTTATTGTTTTTCCCTTGCTGCTTTTAATATTATTTCTTTGTGTTTAATTTTTGATAGTGTGATTAATATGTGTCTTGGTGTGTTTCTCCTTCGATTTATCCTGTATGGGACTCTGTGCTTCCTGGACTTGATTGACTATTTCCTTTCCCATATTAGGTAAGTTTTCAACTAAAATCTCTTCGAATATTTTTTCAGTTCCTTTCTTTTTCTCTTCTTTTCTGGGACCCCCGTAATTCGAATGTTGGTGCATTTAATGTTGTCCCAGAAGTCTCTGAGACTGGCCTCAATTCTTTTCATTCTTTTTTCTTTATTGTGCTCTGTGGTAGTTATTTCTACTATTTTATCTTCCAAGTCACTTATATACGTTCTTCTGCCTCAGTTATTCTGCTATTGATTCCTTCTAGAGAATTTTTAATTTCATTTATTGTGTTGTTCATCACTGTTTGTTTGCTGTTTAGTTCTTCTAGGTCCTTGTTAAAGGTCTCTTGTATTTTCTCCTTCTATTTCCAAGATTTTGGATCATCTTTACTATCATTACTCTGAATTCTTTTTCAGGTAGACTGCCTATTTCCTCTTCATTTGTTTGGTCTGTTTGGTTTTTGCCTTGTTCCTTCAACTGCTGTGTGTTTCTCTGTCTTCTCATTTTGCTTAACTTACTGTGTTTGAGGTCTCCTTTTCACAGACTGCAGGTTCATAGTTCCCGTTGTTTTTTGTGTCTGCCTCCAGTGGTTAAGGTTGGTTCAGTGGGTTGTGTAGGGTTCCTGGTGGAGGGGACTGGTGCCTGCCTGTGTACTGGGGGATGAGGCTGGATCTTTTCTTTCTGGTGGGCAGGACCACATCGGGTGGTGTGTTTGGGGGTGTCTGTGAACTTATTATTTTAGGCAGTCTCTCTGCTAATGGGTGGGGTTGTGTTCCTGTCTTGGTAGTTGTTTGATATGGGGTGTCCAGCACTGGAACCTGCTGGTCGTTGAGTGGAGCCTGGTCTTATCATTGAGATGGAGATCTCTGGGGAGCTCCCACCATTTGATAGTATGTGGGGCTGGGAGGTCTCTGGTGGACCAATGTCCTGACCTCAGCTCTCCCACCTCAGTGGCACAGACCTGACACCTGGCCTGCAGCATCAAGACCCTGTCAGCTCAGAAGAAAAGGGAGAAAAAAAGCAAACAAGAAAAAAATAAATAAATAAAATAAAGTTTTTAAAATAAAATAATTATTAAAAATAGAAAAATTGAAATGTAGTAAAGAAAGAGAGCAAACAAACAAAAAAACAAATCCACCAATGATAACAAGCACCAAAAACTATACTAAAAAAATAAACAAACAAAAAAAAAGGACAGACAGAACCCTAGGATAAATTGTAAAAACAAAGCTAAAGAGACAAAATCACACAAAGAAGCATACACATACACACCCATAAAAAGAGAAAAAGGAAAAAAAAACATATATCTATATAAAAAAAAGGAAGTGAGCAACCAAATCAATAAACAAATCTACCAATGATAATAAACTCTAAATACTAATCTAAGATAAACATTAAACCAGAAAGAAAGTAGATGCCTAAAGCAAACCCCATTTCTACAGTTGCTCCCAAAGTCCACCTCCTCAATTTTAGGTTGATTCGTTTTCTATTCAGGTATTCCAGTGATGCAGGGTACATCAAGTTGATTGTGGAGATTTAATCTGCTCCACCTGAGGCTGCACAGAGAGATTTCCCTTTCTCTTCTTTGTTCGCACAGCTCTTGGGATTCAGCTTTGGATTTGGCACCGCCTCTGCGTGTGGGTCGCCTGAGTGTGTCTGTTTTTCGCTCAGACAGGATGGGGTTAAAGTAGCAGATGATTAGGCGGCTCTGGCTCATTCAGGCCCTTGGGGAGGAAGGCGTACAGATGTGGGGCAAGCCTGCAATGGCAGAGGCTGTCGTGACGTTGCACCAGCCTGAGGCACGCCATGCGTTCTCCCGGGGAAGTTTTCCCTGGATCATGGGACCCTGACAGTGGCGGGCTGCACAGGCTCCCTGGGAGGGGAGTTGTGGATAGTGACCTGTGCTTGCACATAGGCTTCTTGGTGGCGGCAGCAGCAGCCTTAGCATCTCAAGCCCATCTCTGATGTCTGTGCTGATAGCCGCGGCTCGCGCCTGTCTCTGGAGCTCGTTTAGGTGGTGCTCTGAATCCCCTCTCCTTGCACACCCCAAAACAATGGTCTCTTGCCTCTTAGGCAGTTCTAGACTTTTTCCCGGACTCCCTCCCAGCTAGCTGTGGTGCACTAGCCCCCTTCAGGCTGTGTTCACGCAGCCAACCCCGGTCTTCTCCCTGGGTGCTGACCTCCAAAGCCTGAGTCTCAGCTCCCAGCCCCTGCCCACCCTGGTGGGTGAGCAGACAAGACTCTCTGGCTGGTGAGTGCTGGTCGGCAGCGATCCTTTGTGTGGGAATCTCTCCGCTTTGCCCTCCGCACCCCTGTGGCTGCGCTCTCCTCCATGGCTCCAAAGCTTCCCCGACCCCCCGCCATCCCCCATTTCCACCAGTGAAGGGGCTTCCTAATGTGTGGAAACTTTTCCTCCTTCACAGCTCCCTCCCACTGGTGCAGGTCCTGTGCCTATTCTTTTGTCTCTGTTATTTCTTTTTTCTTTTGCCCTACCCAGGTATGTGGGGAGTTTCTTGTCTTTTGGGAGCTCTGAGGTCTTCTGCCAGCATCAGTAGGTGTTCTGTAGGAGTTGTTCAACATGTAGATGTATTTCTGATGTATTTGTGGGGAGGAAGGTTATATCCACATCTTCCTCCTCTGCCATCTTGAAGGTCTCTACTTTTTAATATCTTTTAATACAAGTTTATTATCTCTACACAAAAGCTTTAATGCCTTTTGTTACAGTTATTACTAACTATATTACATTTTTGTCACTGGTGTAGCTTTTAAAAAATAATTTGACACAATTCTCAACCTTGTGGAGAGTTTGAAAAAACTGTTCAAGGAAATTTTTAATTTTTTCCTGAATCTACTGAAAGTTGCTGACACAATGTCCCCTATACCCAAATACATTATTGCGTATTTTCTACAAAGACATATTTTATATAGTCATAATACTGTGCAAGCCATCAAATTCAGGAAGTTCACATTGCTGTATTACTACTAAAGGTTCAGGTACTATAAATAAAATTGTAGCAGTAGTTCTACTATAGCTCATCGCTAATAGTGGCATTGTAATGGTTGTGCATTTTTCTAAATGTACTAAAATAATGTGCTCTTTTATGATATAATGTGATATTATATGTTGCCTTTCTCTGTGAGATTCATAAAGAGGGTCAGGATAATTTTTTCTGAAGCCAGTGGTGGCTATATGGCCTGAGAGCGGTCACATTTCCCTAAGGTTATTTCTCACCTGCCATTTGACTTCCTCTCAATTTCTATCTACTGTTTGCTCTCTTGTGTCTTCTAGTTGTTATATCGTAGTAGTATATTACATATAGTGTATAAAACAGAACCATAATGTGGGAACTTTCCAATAAACAAATCTACCAATGATAATAAACTCTAAATACTAATCTAAGATAAACATTAAACCAGAAAGAAAGTAGATGCCGAAAGCAAACCCCATTTCTACAGTTGCTCCCAAAGTCCACCAAGAATACCAGAGGAATTGTGGTTACCATATGAAGTCTTGCCACTAGGATTATGACTTTGGCCAAGAATCATTACACTTTTACCCTGCTTTGTGCTGGCTTAATCAATAATCATGTCTTAGCACTAACACTGAATTTGGTAAATGGATTCTAGTGAAAATAGATGTGGTAGGTTAGATAATTGTCGTCAGTCACTTCTGGCATCAACAGCTTTTCAATGAGTAAGTAGACATGCTTTATTAAACTTGGATTTGCCCATGGAACTTGCTTCAAACCACGGGATGTCAGTGTTCCTGATCTGAGTAGAGGCTTTCATTGTGCATCATTTGCATTGCTCTGTGTGATCCTATGCACAACAAGAAGAGCATACTCCCTCCAAGTAGCTTTCAGTCCAAGGACATGAAGGCATATGGGGAGGACCTGAAAACAAAGCACATCTGGCACTAATGATACCGACCAGGGTTCTTGGCCTTCCCCAATCAATAGAAATTGACTAGAGGCCAGACAAGAAATTCAGGCAAGGCTCTACTGGGGCCCCTGCTGCAGCAGGGGGGAGCTAGAATAAACAACAAGTTCCCTTGCTCACTTGCTCCCTCAGGGGGGCGAGCTTGTTCCTTATATGGGGTGAAGGTAGGGGTGTGTCCAGGGTTCGGGCCTGAGGGGTGGCTTAGGTGGTCTGCCCACCCCTTAGGTGGTGTTGTATGCAGTGGGCATGGGCAGTACCCTACCTTTGCTCCTGACCTCCTGCTTTTGCTCCTGGCTCTTTAGAAGTGGCAGTTGAGTTTTTTGGTCTTTTGTATCTTTTTGTCAATAATTTGCCCCAACTGTGCATGCACACAGTTATTTTTAGTCCCATATAGTTTCTTTCTATTTTATTGCTCGAGGAGAGGTGTGTCCAGGTACAAGCATTGCAGCACTGCAGCAAAGGGTCCCAGGTCCCAGCCCATCTCACTAAGGCAAACTGATTCCAGCTTAACCAGTAGAACCACAGCATATCTGCCGACGTGTAGAAAACAAAATTGCTGTAAGTCAAATTTCATCTTCTCTAATGATCAATTCACTTATACTATCAGAATAATAAACTTATATGTCATAGGTTATCAGAGGAAAAATTTCACTCATAATCCAGATCCACCTGAGACTGTATAAGTTAACAAGCAAGAAGCAAGCTCATTTGTCACAGAGTTTAAATATCAATATATGTGGTATTCATTCAGGGTGTGAATAGGCATTTGATATAAAAATTTTTCCATTTTACTCATAATTTTTCGTTAGTATTGTATAACATGCAAATTTACACACATAATAAAAATTCTCTAGATTACTCACCTATGTGCACACTTTCAATAAACAATGTGTACAGTTTTAAAATTATGTTTTTGACCCTATTTATTTTTATTATATTTACTGAAATGTAATTATATTCCTGTTGAATCTGTAATAAAGATAAATGAGCTTCTGTTATGAATGTCTGTTTTTTTAATTCTGTTTTATTTTTCTAGCAACTCATTCTTATTATATTTTGCAAAATGTCACAATGGACTATGAAAAACTTTTAAAATAATCCCTCAGTGGTGATATTTGTGAAGCACAGCCTTATAGAATGAAAGATCTATGTAAATGTGGCAAAGATGTTTCATGATACAAACAGTGTAGCAAAAAGAAAGAGGTGTATGTTTACATGAAAATGCTCATGTCAAATCCTGATGGTACAGCAGTTATTGAAGGAGGACGTGTTACTGCAGATAGTACTTTGTGCTAAAATCACTGATAACTGGGACAAAATGAAAGCCATCTAGAAAGGGTCATTATAAGATTTAAGAAAATGATTCTACCATCTCACACAGAATCTATAAATGGAAAGGAAGAGAGAGAAGGAGGGGGAGAGGGAGAGGGCTATTGCTTTCTAGTGGCCAATGCCAGGATTCTTAGCTATAAACAATAGAATCCATTCCAAACAAATCTTGCTACAAAAACACCACTGCTATTTTGCTCCTCATCTACTTTGTCAGGGAATGGATGACAGAAGACCCATCATTTTGGTCCCATTTTTGTATATTTTTTTTTGTAATACACCAGACTACATAACATGTAAACTCATGTGGAAGAGCTGTAATAATTCCTTCATCTTACCCTGCTGAAAGAGAAGGTTTCTAGAAGAAAAGATTTAAAATGATAGTCATAGGAGCCCAAGAAATGCCAGAAATTAAAAAGGTTGTTTTTTTTAATTTTAGGAATCTACATGTTACTCATCTGCTTCAAAATATCCATGGCCATCAACATTTCTGCGGTTTCAATGCACTAGTCTGTGAGTTTGCCATAGCTCTGCTGGGTCAGCTGGGCTCATCTGGACTTAGTTTCAGGTTCTGGATTGTGTTCCAGTCCACTCCAAATGTGTCCACATTATCCCTGAGCCACCAGGTATTGGAGGCATATTCTTTTTGCAACAGATCACAAAAGCAAATGTGAGCTAGTCAAACCACATAAGCACATTTCAAGCTTCTGTTCATATCAAATCCACTGACATCTCATTGGTCATGGGGCCAAGACAGTATCTATGGGGGAAAAACAAAAAAGAAAGAAATACCTGGACTCCCGTGGTGGCGCAGTGGTTGAGAGTCCGCCTGCCGATGCAGGGGACACGGGTTCGTGCCCCGGTCCGGGAAGATCCCACATGCCACGGAGCGGCTGGGCCCTTGAACCGTGGCCGCTGAGCCTGCGCGTCCGGAGCCTGTGCTCTGCAACGGGAGAGGCCACAACAGTAAGAGGCCCGCGTACCGCAAAAAAAAAAAAAGAAAGAAAGAAAGAAAGAAATATGCTCCACTTACTCAAGAGGAAGGTACTGTAAAGTCATTAAGAAAAAAAAAAAAAAAAAGCAGGGAGTGGATAATACAGGGAATGAGTAAAAAATGGCAGATGATTATCCAAAATTACTATACCTAAATATGTTGGGAAACAATCACTTCCCTGTAAGAACTGACACACTGAACTATTTTATCACATTCAAATTAGGGCAAAAGTATAGTAGTTCTTGTGTAAAGCAAAAACCTGATGGCAAGACTTTGCTTTGTATACTCCAATCTTGTGGAATTTATAGTGATATTATATGTAAAGTTCCTATAGTTAGGTTTTATTCAGGTATACATCATGCGATATAGAAATATTGTGTACAAAGGCACTAGAAGTCATGGGAAGGCAGAATGTAGACAGAATTTAAGAAGTAGTCAACAGTGACTTCTGAAAATTAGAAAGGACCTCATGGAAATCTGCCCATTCTCCTGCAGGCAGTACACATACCCTTACAACACTACTCATGGGCCATAATGTATATCTTAAGTTTTATAATGTGTGTTTAATAACACTCAGAGTAGAAAAAAACAGATGAAAATAGATATATTGATAGGAATAAAAAAGATATTTTAAAGCAATCTCAGGATATTAATTTTATTTCATCCAAAATAAAGTGAAGAATATCATCATTTCAAAAGTTAATGTTAGTCATTCATAAGTAGCCAATTTCAGCAACTTATGCCATAAAAATATAGCTAAATTTAAATTACATTTTCATTTTAAAAATGAGTATCAAGTCCATGAATTTTCTACATTTGAATCTTCTTTTGGTGAAAAATAAAATTCAAATCATTCTATCAAATGTGGAAAATGCTCAGTGATTACTTCTCCATATGTGTGATATAGATTGATGATTGTCTTTAAATTATGGAGCATGCCATAATGATGCGTAGACACTTTGTTCTTCCAAGCTTTAACTTTTGTTTTTTCCTTTGATGTCATCTGGCATTGGGGAAAAAATATATATATATATACACATATATATATATGACATGACTTATAGGAAAGTTTTAAAGTCATTAAAAACAAAAACAAGAAAAAAATCAGAAAAATAAGCATGTTTGCTGCTGATTTATACTAAAGGTTGGACCAAATTGTTTTCTTGTCTTGCAGGAACACGAAGAACTTGTTGCATAGTTCAAATACGATCAGCAGAAATTTTCCTCTCAATAACCATCATACTTATGAATGTAATTCTTAATAATCAACATTTATATTATCAGATACTAAAGAAAATAGACTCTAATAGCCTTTATATAATTCACAAATCTTACTACATTGCTAAGTACAGTGGTTATATCAGTTGCCTTTTTCTTCCATCATAAAACTTTCTCTGTGAAGAAAGCAGTGAGCTGATTTACATTGTGGAGAAAGATCCTTAATCTGGGTAATTACTCAGAATGTTGTCCCATCATTACAGCTGTACCATCAGAACATACTTCCATACCAAATTTATTCATTGACAACATAATCCTTAATAGTTTTATACAGTGCAGAACCAGTTGAGTATCTAGGCAGTAAATCTGAAGCAAAAGTATTCTTATTCATATTATTATTATGTTCAAAGTATGCATATGGTAAGTCATACTGACCATTTTGTGCATTCTTCATGTTGCAATAGAAAAGTATTTTGGTAGGTTTATATGTTCTATGATGGGATCTTCCATGTACTTCAGTAATTCCTAGTATGTCATGCTATGGTGTCACTTGAGTATGGTACTTTTTGCCCCAGGTTCACCCCCAACATTTCTAAGAAAACATTGTTGGTGCAGCCTTCCAGCACCACATAAGGCATCTTGATGAAGGAGCAGCAAGCAAAAACACTGAAAAAGATCAACAATTCTCTTTGTTTCATCATATTGGACATTTAAAAACACATAGACATTAATAAAGTAGTTAGAAATTAATTAACGTCAAATAAATTCTTCATCCACTTACATGCACTTGCAAAATCCCTGGAATGTGTGTTCATAAAATAATCTGCAGAAATGTTTTAGTGTAACAGTAATATAAGAAATCCATGATGATAGATTGAATGAAACTACTAAGTGATGGGCAAATAAGCCGATGTTACCTTAATATCCTTTTTAGGTTTACTTGTGTTTTACTTTATTTTTTTTAACATTGGCTAACACGATGTATTTTTCTGAACCCAATCTGCAATTGCCATTAAGTAGTTTCGGTTAATACCTACAAGCCAAGAAGGTTTCTGGCAATAAAGAAACTGGAGGACTCATATAAACCATCTTAAATGGTAAAACTCAAGAATAACTTTGTATGCTTTGTGAAGAAGAATGTCAGCATACCTTAATTAGCCAATCTTTAGAAATTGGGAAATTCAAGTTACAGAATTAAAAGCTCAGTGAGAAGTATCTAAGGCAACTATGTATAGCTACTTGAGCAAGCTGTCAAGGACCAGCTCTCACTTCCTGGATGGCTACAGAATAAATATATGCTTTAAGAATGCCAAGGGAAAAGCCTTACTTCATCCTGCTTTATTCTGCAACAGGATTTGTGGAAACTTCAACGATGAAAACAAGAAAGATTCCAGAAATCCAAGCTCACTATAGACATTTTTATGAAATGTATCATTTTGGACAAATGAGTAAGCAATCATAAAGAAAGAAGGAACCTAAAGCAACACCGGGTCTTCTAAAAAATAGTCTAAAGACAAGATGCCTCCAAATAAGCTTATGAAAAATATGCACCTGAATAAAATTCCATAACCCAGTGTCTTTGTCATATATACATACATAGAGTAAACCACTTACAGGTTTTTAAGTTTATTGGAGTACAGCTGATTTACAATGTTGTGTTAGTGATGTACAGGTGTACAGCAAAGTGATTCAGTTATACACATACATATATTCATTTTTTTAATATTCTTTTCTCATATAGGTTATAACAGAATATTGAGTAGAGTTCCCTGTGCCATACAGTAGGTCCTTGTTGGTTATCTGTCATATACAGAAGTGAGTGTATTAATCCACGTACATTTATATGCTTAACAGCTGAGGTTTGGCATTTTAGCAAGGAGCACCAACACCCATGATATGTAGTTATTTGTAACGAAAATATACTTTCTATATCTCAGAGTAGTTAAGATTAAATAAGACAATACATGTCAAGCGTGATTTTGAATTACACTTGCTATTCTGCTGCCCCTGAGCAGGCAGAATCAGGTAGCGAGGCAAAGAGTCAGGGGACCTTGTATCATTTGCATCTCAATAAAAACCGCTCAGACTCTCTCCTCAATGTCAAGGGGCTATTGTCTTTGCACACACAAATAGGAATTTTGCCAGCAGAACTATCTTTGCAGGGGAACAACAAATATCTATACAGAACTGAAGAAAACCACCAGTATTCTCAATTAACAAGCTATCACCTTGAAAATGTCATTCCTGCAGCATTTCTCACTAAGTTTTGAGCTACGGAGTTTACATCTTTGAAATCCAGCCACAACAAATGACAGATTCTGATTGCAAAGCCTGTCACATAACCCGGGGTGGGAACAAATGCATTTTTTTTTTATGCTTCCACACCCTCTACCATAGGTAACACCTTGTCCACTCTCCGATCCTTTCAATTAGAAATTAAAGTGTATGGCATCTAAATATCCCTCTAGCGTATTTATTTGCATAATATTTATATGTCTTTTAATTTTTACAGAACTGACAGCTAGTAGATTGGAGGGAAATAATTATTCCCAATAATGCTCACCCAACAATTTCTTATCCCTATGGAGAGCACTTGTGCCAATTAATAAGAAAATTTCATCAGAAGAGAAAAAGATGAAGCTTCTGGTGCTAGATGTAGGTCAAGTGTAGGCAAGAACCATCCCTAGAGAGTAAAGACTCTGGGTAACTGCCTCATGCATCTTGCTTTGTGGCTTTCATGGATTGAGCTGCCTCAGGGAAAGAACATTGTGAAGGAAAGAAGGGAAAGAGGTCTTCTGAGAATTACCCAACTAACCACAGTGCCCCAGTTAATGGTGTCAGAGCGTGGGCAGGATTAGAAACTCTAAATCCTGTTCCTACTACAATCACCTTTGAGAGAGATATATGTGCAGAGGAAAATACCACTAACCAAAGTTTTGATCCAAAGTTCAGGATAATTTCTTGGTGAATTTGCCAATAGTGAATGGGTACTGTGGCATCTCTGGCCAGATGTCTAAACTAACATCAAGATCAGTAGCTTCCTTGGTCATCATTTTCTCCAAGCCCCATACTCATAAGTGCTAACCATTGGAGCTGTGAAAAAAAATGTCAGAAAGATACATAATTGTTGTTATATTTATTTTAAAACAATCAATATTACAAACTTCCATAAAAATGGAAAATAAAAACAAATTCTTAACTTCTAGCTAAGATTGTATAAGTGAACAATGACCACAGATTAATGTCTAACTTTCATGCCTAAGTTTACATCCTGCTACACCTAAGCTAATATTCAAACCCAATCTTGATCCTCAGTACTTCACTAAAGTAAAGGCAAAACAGATAAAAGAATAATGAAATATATAAATATCACCTATTTGCTGAGGATCCCTATTTCAGACTCATAAACTCAATTACCTATATAACCTCTCCAGTTGAATGTGTTATATGCGTCCCAATGTCAACTTGTCCAAAACTGGGCTTCCAATAGGCCTCCCCTCGCCTCAACTCAGCTCTTTCCACTGTCTTCCTTACCTCAGTTAACAGCATCTCAATTCTTCTCATTTCTTTGGTAAAAACAGTAAAGGAATACATTTGACCCTTGAACAATATGGGTGTGAAATGCGCTGGTCCACTTATATGTCGACTTTAAAAATAAATCTGTACTTCAGTACTAGAGGATGCCTGGTTGGTTAAATCCACAGATGCAGAACCATGGATAAGAAGAGCCAACTGTAAAGTTATAACAGGAATTTTGAAGGGGAGGAGGGAGACCCCAATGCTCCTAACCCCTGCATTGTTCAAGGGTAAACTGTATTTTAATCCACTTTTTCTTTTATAACCCACATCAAATTCATTGGCAAATCCTATCGATTTTATGGTCAAAAAATATCTAAATCTGATCTCTTCTCACCTCTCCTACTGTTATCCTGCTCTTCCAAGCCACAGTCATCTGTCAGATGATTTGCTTCTTTCTTATTGTTCTCTGTCCTCAGCCTTGTTGAGACTATTCTGAACACAAAAACCAGACATTACAGCATGCCACTTTTCTGTTCAAAATTTCCCCAGTCTCCCATTTCACAGAGGAGAAATACCAAAGTCTTTACTATATTCATGAGGTCTAGATGGTAAGGCTGCTGTGATCTTTCTGACAGCATCTCTTTCTCTTGTCCCCTCTACTCTTTCCAGTCTCTCTGATGGTCTTCAAACATCCCAGGCATGCCCCACCGTAAGGACTGGAGCTGTTCCCTTGGACTGTTGTAGTTCCTCTGTCTAAATGGATAGTTCCATAAATATCTTCATGGATACCTTCCTTTCTTCTGTCACATATTTACTCATATTCTCGTTGACGTCTTCCTTGGCTATTCTGTTAAAAATGACAATGCTAACTCCCCCACCCCAACATGCGTATATGTACATACTTCCTATCCTCTTTTACTGCCTAAAGTTTCTCCTTAGCACTTGTCAGTATCTTGCCTGCTATAAATTCTACTTATGTACTTTACTTCTCGTCTCCCCTCATTAGAAAGTAACCAGTTGCTGCCATTTCATAGCTAGTCATGAGAGGTACAGAATTTGTCCAACAAACATGGTTTTCCTAATTCCAGAGACTGTAAATATGTGTTGGAAAAGAAGGATGAGGGAGTAATTAATAGAGTGATTAACAAAATGAACATATACAGGAGTAATACAAAGAAGAAGAGAATAGATAAATTTTAAAGTAAATTCTAAAAAATTAACAGTATTCGTACATTCCAAACAATGAACACATCAACTCTTCATATCTTCCATCTTTACCTATTTTTTTTCAAAACTCTATGCCCAATTTTCCAAAGAGTGTTTTTTCTGTGTATGATGTGATCTTATCAAAATTCCTGCACATAAAATCATATGCACATAATCAAAGATGATTTTAGAATCATATATTATGTTGATGCTCTCTTTTGCTACCAAATGAAAGGGCATGTTTTTCCCGCAGAATGAAAATATTCAATCTATAATATCTTTCCCAAAGCCTCTTGTGAAAAGTACCATATATTTTATTTCTAAAAACAGAACTCTAAAAAATTACTTATTTGGCATTCTCATTGAGTCAATGTTCCTTTTTAAGGTAGATGCTGAAATGCCAACTTCCTTTTAAATTAAAGACTGATTTTTACCAAAAAATATCTCTATTCATGAAATCACACGATTTAACGAGTTTTCTAAGAACAAAGAAAAGATTCACTTTTTATTTCACACATACCAATTGAATCATCAGTTAAAAGTTCATTACATCAGAAATATAATTAAAATGGGGTTTGGCACACAGTTTTTATTTTTCTATCTAAAATAATCATTAGGAGGTTTCCATGGAAATACTTTTGTACTTTAATATCCAATGTAAATAGCTATTTATTCAAATATCTGTCTAGAATCACTACAAAGTTACCATGATGGTTCATGTATATTTGGGAGGAGGATAAATACACTAAAGGACAATTGTTTTATCTTTTGATTTGGACAGGATCCAAGTATGTACCTGTATCATTACCACTTGTTTCAAAGATAACCTAAGAGTTAACATTCTTATTTGGAGACCACACAATGCAAGGTATCTATTTGTTTAAGTAATTAAAATGTGATAAATCACATACTTAAGTGACAGAAAATGCAAAACTGCTGAGTTTTATTGAGTAACAAGGAATGTTATCTAATGTTTCTTACATGTAATAACCAGCAATTCGTTGAGTGGCTCAGCATTCAACTAACTTATCTGACTCCAGTACTTCAGTCTAATGGCCACAGAAGAAAAGCAGACATAATATCAGATAAAAATACAACATTCTCAGTTGTATTGCAAAGGCACCAGGTCTAACTAACAAGAGAAGTGTCTATTCCTTTGCCTTTTGGTGATTATGCAGTATGGCTCATTGCTCAATAAAAATTTTATCAGAAGAGGCATCAAAGACTTAAATGTAATTACCACTCAAAGTACACAGTTATGTGGAGTACGTCATTTAAAATAAAGTCTATTTAAAGTAGTGTGAACTGAATGGAATCCTTGTTGTCAGCATATCCTATACATTCTACCTCAATTTGAATGCACTTTGTTTTGAATACTCAAAGTTGTCTAGTTATTTAAAATAATATGTTTCAGATTTGCAGCTTTGTGAACTACTCTGGCACAGGATTTTCCAAATGAGCAAAACATATTCTTTCAGAACTAGAAATAAAAGTATTTTAATGTAAGGCGCCTGCTAAAAACTCATTCAACATCTAAATCCACCATGGCCCTTCACCACAGCAAGCTCTACTTACAGCTCTAACAAAAGTTGTTCTTTATTCTTGAACACTTAGACCATTGTTGAGAAAAGGGATTTATTTCTCTCCTTTTGATATTGGTTAAAGTCCTATATTTGTTTCATTTCACAACATGTTCTTCGGCTTCTTGCAATTTTTGCGGGCAAGAAAAATGTTGGCCCAAAAATTACACAGACACACACACACACACACACACACACACACACATACACACCTGAATTTATAAATTCTTCTTAGTAAGCCATGGATGGAGCTTCATATGGAGAAATAGAAATGGAAAAAGCAAAGAAAGTGATAATAATTTTAAAAAACAGGGGAATAAAGGAATACATAATTTATCTGGTAATATAAGGTCACTTTCCCTGTCACTGGCATTTCAAACTGTCCTTTCCGCCCCTAGATCCTCCCTGACACATACAGACAATCACACATACACACTCACCAAAAGTAAAGTGATTGGGTTACTTAGCAGAAAGCTCAAAGATGCAAGTAATAATAAATATAAATTACGTCATATGCCTGAATGTAATAAAAACCAGAATGTGAGGCAAGCTTCTATATATACAGTGAACATTCAGTGTTTTATTGGTTGACATGTTGGTACAATACTTTCTGAAGATACTTAGTTCATTAACTTCATTATAATAATGCATGAAATTTTCATAGAGAGTACTGTAGCAATTTAGAAATATTGCTCTTTTTATACTGGTATTTTATAACAACTTGTTAAAACTCTCCCTGTCCTTCTTCAGTGTTAGTGTATGGGTCATTACTGGTTTCACATTTTAAATCACCTAGGTTTTTAGAATATATAATTTTCACTTTCATCAAGAGTTCTGTGAAATTATGCATAATGTATGTTTCCATCACTGAAACTTTTATCTAAGCCACTGGGACCCATTCATATGCATTAGAACTAGTTTGCCTTTTACTTCTCATACAAAGTTATGCTTATGAGCTCTATAATGTAACCACTTACTCTATTGCTATTAATAAGGAGATTTTGAAAAGGCCTATTTACAATTGCTGTTT